>NW_008751915.1:156633-176229 GCF_000715545.1 Opisthorchis viverrini
GATTTATATATATATATATATATATATATATATATATATCAAGCGGATACATTCTTGGTAAGCAAAGAAGGTTCACGGGAGATTTTCACCTATAATTAAAGCAAGCAAGCAATGCGTAACTGCTACATCCTTACTTAGAATCGTCAGTATTGCGCCTGAGGCGAAACTCAAAGAAGTCTAGAACCCGAGACCTCGTGATACTAGTTTAAACATGTAATCGTAAGCCCTTAAACGACTGACTGATTCTCACTTAGGCGGGATATAGCACTACTCATCCCTAAATCTCGGAAGCTACTGACTGCTTGATCGAGAAAAGACTTTTCAAGAGGAGGTTTCACTTGCCTTGTAATATTCTTCTTCCTCAGATGTAGTTGTGGGCTAAAGGTGGTTTGAAGAATCTTGGGAATTTCAACGGAAGTTCCAATCTGTGTGAAATCAATCCTGTCTAGTTTCCAGTCAGTCGCATTGCTGAGCAGCTGTTATTGCCCAACTAGCCAGGAGGTCACGGGGTCGAGACCCCGTGGGGTTTCGTGATGCACACACTATCGTTGATCCCTATTAAGAATAGGGGCTTTTCCGCTCTTCAGGGTAGATTGGTCTTAATTACAGAAAGAAATCTCTAGTGAAAATCCTGAAATTTTCCCATGTAAATATCATTTAATGTGTTCTATGTGATGCATAGACAGGCTGCAACGAGTGTTTTGTAGAAACGTGTAGTTGTATTGAGTAGTTGTATTTCGAACATTTTCAAAGTCCTGTGTACTCCATGGTGCGCTGAGGGATGCATCAGGTGTAAGCAGTGCGTTTGAGGATGTGAAAATTTTGTGAAGAGTATGAAGGCCCCAGGTGTTCATTGGAGATTTCACATAATAAAATAACTGAGAACCTACATTGCATGATCTCTTCCTCTCTGAAGCTGTTTAACATGAACTAAAGTGAGCTTCTTCGACGCAAACAAAAACTGTGGTAGCACAGGTGGGTGACAGCTTTAACGGCAATGTTGTGGGTGAAAAAAGCTATAGTTGTTAGTCCAGCAATCGATATAGCACACATCTTTGTTCCGTAAGATCGATTAAAACGTTAACCACGAAACATATTTGCAGGATACATCTACATGTCATAAAACGAAAGGTACAAAAAATTGTAGTCTTTGGTGCAATAATTAAGATTCAATCTCGCAAGATTAAAGGTTGTGCGTACACGTTTGTAATTTGAAGCCAGAATTTAATTTCAATTGAATTTTGTCATTAACACCTGAGGTTTAACCTCTAATAACTCACCTTATAACGCAGTATATTTAGTTTAGTATGTAGCTTGTTAGGTTTCCCTGCTCGAGAAAAATTTCCGTTTTAATGCCATAATGCAACAAGACGCACAAGAAACACTATTAGTAGACTTAAGGGACACTTGGGAGACTATTCGCATGTACATTCATGAAGTAATAAGTTAGGGTAAAGTGCCTCTAAGGAATGGATCTCAGCTCAAAACCTTTCTGTTTAAATTTAACAGCAGAACTATAGAAGTCCTAAACCGGCGATGCAAACATTTTGTGCACTAAAATAAGGGCGGATTTGCCTGCTTTCTGATACCAACTTTTAACACGTATCGTAAAACAAAATGAACGTGAAACCAGCTCTGTCGTATTCATCCGCGACAAATAAATGCACTCGGGTAAAATGGGTGCTGGCATGAGTCCAGCTCTAGAGTATACTGCAATATTACAAATGCCAGCGTGGGATTTTATTCACGGTCATTCCAATCTGGGCCGACTAGCTGAAGATAAGTGTTAAAGAGCAACATTTGATTGGCTGAAATTGATAATGACCAAACTTACCTATCTACAGATGAGCGTTTAAGCTTCGAGTAGTACTTATTTCTCAGATCATTCCTAGGTGCCATTTAGCCACGTATATCGTCTTCCGTTTTGGTAACGTCAATGAGTGCTAATGCATGCTTTAATATACGTTTCATTGTTCGACCTAAATGAATCTAGGCCGAAGATAACAGTAGGACCGCAGATCTTTATCACAGCCAGAGTGCATTTACCCCACTCCTAATTACATTGCACGCGTTCCGGCGGGTGATTCGAAGGTCAAGGAATTAGGTTATCCTATAGATTGCTGATGAGATTGAGATGATGCTCAAACGAAAAAATCGTTTCTCTCAACTTTTTTAAGCGTGAAGTGAATTCTGCACTGGGATATGATTTCATTTTAAACAAAACCCCTTGGCCATATATTTATAAAGGTTTCAGCTGACCAGGCGGTTTGTAGAGTTCATTCCTAGAGTAATAAACCCACAAGCATCTAACCACACACACACACATCACAAATATTACTTACTACAGGCGGCCATGAGAAATCAGGTCAAACCTTATGATAGTAAATTTCTTCTCTAAGGCAATGCGGTTGAAGATTCAGAGATACGTTCAAAGAGACCCATAATATAGTTCTTTAGATTTTCCACTCAAAGCAGAATAAAACTCCATGTTTTCATTACCAATCGCACGGATGATCAGAACCTGACCTGGCCTTCTATCACCAGATATGTCTGCCGTCCACATCAACCATTTGTTCCTCATAACTCACTCAAAAGTTGTCTTTCGTTCGTTTGGTTTTATTTTCTAGCATTCATATACCGATTCGTCTGTTGCATGACAAGACTGAGATAAGCGGGTGAATTTGGATCACTCGTAGTACACTGGATTCGTTACTGTCTAATCGGATATATGTGTCCACAGCTCCGTTGCGCTGAAAAAATCACTCACCTTTGTTGTGACCATTCTGCCCACCCAAACTCTTAGTTACAGCAATGGGAACTTTTCCTTCCCATATCAGATTTTGGAAGTAGGGCATTTCTTCCGGGAATTGCGCTGAAACCACCGACATCCACCACATTTTAGCTCAACCGATGATTAGATGAACAAAAATTTGTTTTGCTTGCTACCTATATCCCCGTGGACCCTAAATGTATTCTGCCGTGTTTGCAATGCTTTGATATCTATGTTTGCATAGACAAACTTTGCGATTCAGTAGCAACGACAGTTTTTTGTGCGGTTGAATGTTTCCTTACCAGAAGGGCTGTTTTTTGAATTTTTTAGTACATGCTACAGAGAAATTATTAAATTTTGTACGACGGTTAAAAGAAATTGTCATAACCTTTGGAGCTACTTTCAATTAGGTTATGACAGGTGATTGCAGATAAAAGTTATTTAAGCAATTTTCATAAAACAAAATCCAGACAAGAAATGATGGTTTCAGCTGTGAACTTATGATGTATCCTGTGAACTGGGGTGAGGCAAAACTCCACTTTGACCAGCCGAAATAGTCACTTAGGAGTGTAAACCATTGTTATGCACCAGTTACCAATTAGAACCCCAAATGAGATAGATGGACGAGTTTTTCAGGCGCAATGTCAGTTCACATGTGCTCTGTTTGCCTTGAGAAGGAAGAATCGAAAGGAATGAGGTAATCGCTTTTGTATATGCTACTGAGAACGTTTCGTAGTAAGGCAGTGATACACAATTGTTCGGCCGAAGACTACTCCTCCGGCTTTGTTTCATCATTTACGAGATTTTTCTCTCAAATTCGGATTTCTTTAACTCATTTGCTTGCTGTGCAAGTGACATCCGAAGCTAAAAACCGCCCGGGAAACAAACGACAAACTGAAAGCTCTGGTGTATCAACATTTACGAGTGGTCTATCAAAAAAGCACGAAATATTTGCACACTTAGGGTCCACCTTACTCAAGTATGGGATCCTCCGTCAAAAAGTAGCTTAATCGCTGGCTAGCTTACATTCACTGCTTGGACCAATGCTGGTTCGAACACAGTGGATAAGGCACTCTGGTACCGGACTTCCAGGAGGCGTGGTATCTGGATAATTGCAAAATAATGGGATGACTATTCGGCTACAGCGTTCATGTGTATTTCATGAAACCAAAGTTAAGTTGATCAGTGGCTAAACAATCCTTTGACCCTGTGGGTGCTTCTGCACTGTCCACTCACGTCATCCGCATCGCTCCCATGCACAATATAAACGAACCGGCCTGATTAAGTTCATATTAGCATGAATTTTACTCTATGCGTTTACAAAATGGTTAAATCAGAGAGTGATGTAATGTTCAGATTAAATGAGACATTTATGGAGGCTAATCAGATTTGACATTCATCACAGAAAGGGATCATAAACACGTTTTAATATAAGCATTCTGTAAGGAATTTATACGTGTAATATAATGAGTGCAAAGTTTATCAAATATAGCAAGTTCATTATGCGGTGAGCTCGTAAATTTGCCGTACATATTTGTCCCATCTTTTGTTTCCGTAAAGATAATTTGGTCATGATTATTCAGATATCATTTCCAAGTCGAGTTGACTTTTCCGTGCCCACTGTGATGTTTTGTCGCAAGCAGTAAGCCAAAGAAATACTTAATGATCACAAATGAAGAATATAAAACTATTGGATCATTTATAAAGGAGACCCTGGATGAGTGTAAGAAATTCAGAATTGTATATTCTTACCTGTGATAAAAATTGAAATAAGTACAAAAATGTGGTAGCTGACCGCTACTGTTAACAAAATTGTGTTAATCTGATAAACAAGTTACCAGAATTTAAAAATAGAATGTGGTTCAATGCATGTGAGTGAATAAGATTTATTACCACAAAATGGATCGCCATATCAGAAGAATATGTTGCACAGTTGTAGGTTTCACTGCTGAAGGACCTGAATACTAATTACGATGAATAACACTCACATATTGCTAGACGTATCGTTTGATGGTCAGCAGTTGAAATTCGCCTGCCGGAACGACCAGCTACAGAGAAGAATGGAAGCGGAACGGGAATATAATATTACATTTTCCTCGTATAGTAGGGTTACTGGTGCGAAATTTTATCATAGTCAGTTTGGAATCCTGTATCTGATTTTTTGACCCGGTTCCGATCTCTAATGTGATTGATGGTCCACAACGGGGTAACCTGCTCTGAATGAACTAATTATAAACCACTTAGATTTCGGAAAAGAAGTGTTTTTCACACATATCGGCTGAGAATCACACTTTATTTTAACATGTACGACGAAAATTGCGGTTTCTAATTTTGAGGAACAACAAAAGAAATCATCCTTTACAGTTTTTCATTAGTTGAAAACAAATTTGCAAGTCCGTTCTATCAAAAATTCATAAATGATTGCCAGTCATTTTTCTCCTCTATTTGGTCGTGTGAATGCTCACATAACAAACCTATATTATTCATTTTACAGTCTTCATATCAATGAGGAGAGTAAATTTTTTTATCACAATGATTTTGTACTTAAATTTTACTTATACACATGTATGTTTGTGTGATGGTTTCTTTGTATTGTCTCACTAATTACTGATTATTTTACTTTCAGCAATAACTCATGGACTAAGGAGAAGAACCTTTCCACTGCGGTGACTAACACAGTTTACCTAACCCATACTATCCGTTGATTGATTTTGAATGATCGCTTCACTCTTGTGGATGATACTCGGGTGCACAGATAAAACACCAGGTTTCATTTCATCACTGACCTTTTACGAATCTAAAGGAATAGGAAATTGTAGGTTCATGCGTGCAAAAAATATCCTACAGGTGTAGCCGTTGAAAACCAAGAAACCCCGCTGTTGGCAAACTTCTGGAAAATCCTCAGTACGGGAGGGATACAGTGCTTTGAGACACTCGCTGTGGAGATACTTTATTATAACTGGTTCACGCAATTTTAATGACATGTCTTGCACATGAGCATAAAAACATTTTCTATTTCAAGCAATCTCTACTTAGCGTTTTTCTCCATCATTTCATGCCTACATTTTTTATTTAACGTCCAGTTTATACCCACAAATTTGTGATAAATCATGAAGTTTCACATCCTTGTATAAAAGCCCTCGGAATAAGCTGATTGTTCTTTATCTTAGAGGTATCATTTGTTTGTTCTCCAACTGCGACTTATTTTATAAGCATCTTTATCATTCCCACCTTACTGTTTGGCTTCATGGTGAGTAGACCTGTCAATTTGAAGACGCATATCCTCACAAAACAACCAGGAGCTATCAAACTTTAATGGTATATGGCACAAATTAACATAACATTTCCAGAAAGGTTTGCGTTTTGTGAACCCAACCAAAGCTAACGCAAATAATTAGGATTTCTATTAAAGAATGGAGTATTAAAAGCAGCCTGCCATCTCCGTACGGTGCATGCTAACGCAAGCATCAATGAGTTTTTGTTATTGTTCATATCCATAAAATTTATAATTGTGCTTTTGATGAACAGAGGATGGACGTAGTTCCCTTATTATCTACCTGTAATTTGTACCAGGAGATAAATTCTATTCAGAACGCAGGTACACGCTGCTATAGAATGATAGGCATCAAACTACCGGATTAGAATCTTCATTTCGAGTACCTTTCTGAGTGGCGATCAACATCTTGTTCATAACTCAAAAGCCATTGGAACCTGGCAGAATGAAAAGCGCTTTCAATAAAATAAATTCCGCAAGACGTATAGTGTTTCAGCCTAACAATTTAAGTTTTGCGCTAATGTAAGTCTAAAATTCTGGTTTTTCCTACATAAAATACCTTAAATTAATACTTATTATACTGCATCTTCAGTGAAAGTTCTCGGAATATGGTATACTTGATATTTGAAAATTAGTCGTACACATGCACCTTCGGCACGTGGGAGCATGCGAGATTGTGACAGTCTGTGTCAGCGTCCATTCAAACGATTCAAGCTACACTATATGGATCACAATTGCCAATAGCCTGAATGTAAACCTTTGCGGCATCTTACTCACTAGTTTTAGGCTACGTTGAACACTACATCATGAATTCGGAAAGTTTCCAAATCACAACTCATTCAAAAATAAATCCCTCGACATTACCGAGTTTGTCGACTACGTGTCAGTTGGATACACCCAACTGCCAGGTACATGTATTCGTTTTCAGATCATCAAGTTCGAGTAGTGGCATGCAATCAACATTTGTGTAAGGTATACTAAACCTGCCTTGTTCTCAAACAAACCATCACCATGATCTCCACCCATTGATCAAAAACGCTGAACGTTCAAACATTCGTACTGAAAAACACCAATGAAGTTTGTTTATGAAAAAGGTGTACACACACGGTCGGAACTACTAGTGATGGTTACAAACTACGAAAGTGTATTTACCTCACCCGGTTTTGGAGAAGAATATTCGGTTGTCCAGAATGTGCTGCCATGTATATATTGGTTTAAGCTGCTGCCCTCAGAAAAACTCTGGGATATTCTCCTAATCAATCCATCTTCAAAGTTTTGTGAAAGAGAACTCGCGGCTCATGACCTGCTTTCCCGTCCACGCCATGTTTTACATAATGTTGTGCAGATTAACAATTGGATAATTGCAACTGTCCAGGACTAAGTTCTACCCTGGCTCCCAAAACCAAGCTTTTTGATCCCCATTCGCAGACGGACAACTTGCAGCCCCGCAGACGATGTTTTACAACTTTCTTAAAAAATGCAATACCAGGTGCTTGATCATTTCGAGGGAGAAATCTGCTGTGAACAGGTACATGAACCATGTTTCACCATCGCGTCAAATGCTTTTAAACCATTAAAGCATTTCCTTGTGTAAACATTTATTGTATGGTCCAGTTTGATCCATTTACTCCTTTTTGGAAACTTTCAGCAAAGTAGCACATCGCTGTTTTTCAAATATTCTAGCTAAAATAGGAATAAACTTGGCCTCGGACTGCAAGGAAGTGCAAGGCGCAAGTTGATAGTTGCGCATATGTTGCCTGACTCTATGATTGTTTGTTATCCACAATTAAACACCACGTGAAATTTTACGGCGTCATTTTAGGTGGAAATTTTAAACAAAACATACAAGACCCAAATAGCGAACCATGTAATGCCTTTATGAAAAATGATGAGTTTGCATGAATGACACTCACCTAAAAATGTGTAAAATTAAATGTTATAATGTTCCAGAAGACGGGCTTTTCGAAATGTGCATTTTCTGTAGCCCTTATGGTATTCGAGCCAAACAATTACTATTATTATCATGGTTCTCATTGGAAAACATTTTTTAAGTCTCCAGAATTTACATTCTACCAGGACTCCTGTGTATTCTTTAGGAATTTCGTCATTTTACTTTTATTTCAGCTTTAAAACCACGTCACTGTTGAGTACGCAGTTGCTTACGCCGAACGTCGTTGAACGCTGAATAAACAGGACCGTGAACCATGAAAGAAAAGTGTATTTTGTTCCCCGATATTGACTCCCGGTGAAAATATGTGTATATCTTTTTTCATAAGAAGTGCCTACACAGAAAACATCACCTGTGTCGTTCCTTCTGTTGGTGCCTTCATTTTGTTCTTCCGGGGACTGTCCGGTTAATTAAGCTTGCGGTAAAAATTTCACCTTGACCAATTAACATTACTGGGTACACCGCTGTTGCTATACTCAAAATAATTTCCTAATACACCATGCTATGTGAAACGAGAAAAGAGCTTGGAACCTCTCTATTTCGGTTATTCTCCTTCAGTATTTTGTTTTTGAGGGATGCAATAAATCCTGAGTCTAAGCTTGAAAAGGACTGGTATCTGAATACTTCATGAGGTAGCCTAAGCCACGGTGACACACTAAAGGTAATATAGCCTATCTAGTTTTCAGCAGTCGAAACCTGGCTGAACACCCCGATTAAAACATCCACACAAGGGTCCTAGTTACCCCAGAATGACTGGCTCTCACCAGCATGCTGCACATCATGACTTGATTCAGCTTGAAGAATGCAATCCAATCCAATTTTGGAAAATACTCGTCCTGGAAATCATTTTGCAAAATGACCTGGAGCTATGTGGCTGTATGTAGACCGGTTCCAGAGAGATTTTCTTTCATAAATTCGTCATGCTAGCAAACTGTATATGGTTTTACAGGTAAGGTACATATTCCTATCCATGCTCAATTTTTCGTTCGCCAAATCTGCAAATGGATTTTTGACGAACTAAGACATTCGACTCCTATACCTCCGAGAACACCGTTCCCTGAAGCTATAATTCACAAATGTTTCTAAAACAGGCCTTATTATCAACTGAACATTGGAAAAGTGTATCCCAGTTTGGAGCCGACTGAGTGCAGATTTTGAAAGCATAACATCATCCAGGCAAACCAAACTGATCGCAGCAATACGTGAAGTAATCAAACACAATAAGGTTGTATTTAATATAGATTCCTTAGACCAATAAATGAAACCATGGACCTCACTTACTGGCCTAAAAACTAAAATGAGATTTTTGGCCGTGCCGTATTAACCGTTGACATCGAAAACATCCCAGCTGTTTGAGTTATGGCTTTATGATTCCTCGATAAATGCTACCAAGGTAAGACTTCTAATCGGAAAAAGGTGTTCGAAAGAGAAAAAAAAGTTAGCTCGGTCATTCTTTATCGTAGTAGTCTGACTTCATCAGTCTACCACTATGCGACGGTTGATAAACACGTGGATCAACCAGTTTCAGTGTTAGTTCGCCTTATCAGGATGAAAATGGCAAATTTTTCTGAAGGATCAAATCCCATCTAATTGTACCAGTAAAAGCGAGGCATTGAATTGCATGGGGGTTGTATCAGTTCCGATAAAACTGGTCGGTTGATGATAGAATGTTACGATGTACACAAAGTTCGATACACTAGGCATGAAATTATTGCGAACTGGTGTAACAAGTTTCGTGCACGAGAAAAAAATGGTGTTCTGCTGTGTCGGGCTTTCGTTGCGTTAGACACCTCAAAGTGATCCCAGCAGACAGCTTGAATGCAAATAGCTCACCGGCTTTCACGGAAACATCTGGCACACACACGTGTCATTTACAGCAACACCAGTGTACACTGACAGGAGGTTTACCATGTCAGTTTAAGACGAAGATGCGAAGACACCATTTAAGCTGTTCGCAAAGAGGGAAACTTGCACATTTACAAACATAAACTCATGAAAGTGGACAGACACTGACAGCACGAACCCTAGTGACGTCGGTTAACAGACATACTTCGTGATGTATCCGGGTAACCAGATAGAAGTTAACGACGTTCGCAAGCTGAGAGGAGAGATAAAGCTTACCGATTCATGTTGTCAGTGAATCATTTATTGGAGACGACTTCTGTAGAAAACCTGAGGATGCAGTTTAGTGCTATCTACTACTTTTTGGACTACGATGTCAAGATGCTTATTTGACCTTGAGTCCAAGTTGAAAGCACAAAATCTGGTTGCGTTGTTCATTTCATAAACCGGCGAGCTTTGCGGCTATCGGACCTCATCTTATCATGCTTTCTTGTTTTTATCAAACAGGTTTAATGGTATTAACATCAATGCGAGTATAAACTGAAACCCTGCGGAATAATGAAATCGATTAAAAGAAAAATCAATATCTCCATGAGTGGCGAAATTTGAAGTGATAGTTGAACGCGAAGAAACAATGAAATACATTTCGTGAAAGTTCAGATTTAATCAGCTTCAGAGGATTTTCGTTAAGTAGGAGGTACTAGCTAAGCTTCTTTATCATTCTTGCTGCTTTTTAGGTGAAATGTCTCGATTATGCAGCCGGCGAACATGTTTTAACTTTGCTATCAACGATGCTTTCTGACTTTTATTTCTCCCAAGAATAAAGCTAAGGAGGCTTTATTTGTTTTCTTCACAATCCAGTGCCATGGAACCACACCTGTAAATGGGTTGGCCGCTGAGAACAGACAGTGACTTGAAATGGACACCGGCATTTTTAAGCCTATGTGAGTCGATAGCTTCACAACGTTTTCTCAATGAATAGAATCACTCATTTGACCAGAATTGGCGGGTTGATAATTTTTAAGAAACATAAAGTTTTAATGTGAAGTAAACCTGTACGTATCCACTGGCCGAATTCGGCTATTTTCTGTGCGCGGAGTGAATACTTATCTACAGATAGTTTGTATGGTTTTGTCAAGATTTGGTTGCAAGTAGATGTCAACTCCACAGTGGAATCTAATTTTCAACGCACCTAATCCGTATAATTCTCACGATGTACGGACTGGCAGTTAGCAGGTAGTGCGGTTCTTCATCCAAAGGTTCCCACAAGCTTCCAGTGATATCAAACGCGGTGAAAACAAATCAAACATGTTTATTTGATTAGGTGCTTTGAAACTTCCAGTATTCGAATGAACCACGGCCAAAAGTGAAATCGACTCAGTGTCGGAAGGAGTTTTTAACAACCTATGGAGTACTTCTTGGCATGAAGTGTATCACATAGATGAAATGTCTACGAAATCATCAAGTGCAAGTTGATAGCGTTTGCTCCGGTTTCTAACTTGTGTCGATATATGGCAGATCATACTTCTGAAAGATACACTTTGGTCACTTTGTATACCTACTTAGATTCGAGTATACGGAAAATAATTCAGGTTTCTGGCACACATTTTCAGAACATGCCACGGTTAATCTCAGTATCAGGTAACTCCTTAGCCTAGTGAAACTTAAACCAAATGCACAGGTACAACCAAACTGGGGCAGTAATTTAATACAATTTACTACAGGTTTTGTGTGCTTCACCCAAGTGTGTTTACTTTCAGAGTATGCAGTTTCAAACAATTCCACAAGCACGAATTCGATTTGTTCTGCAATTTTTGTACGTTTCCGATCAGTGTAGAAATTTACCTTGCCTGTGCTGTCCTGAGAGCGATTTTTTTGGTTGGAAAATACTAGTGGTTCTCAGGCTGTCAGCAGTGTACTACCCAAGAGGAAACCCTCATCTGGTATCACATAATAGGTTAGTCTATTTGTTACAATCAAGGATCAAACAATTCAAAATAATGATCAATGTTCTTAACCAGAGCAGTGTTTCATCTTCTTCATTGATGCGTATCTCAAACGTTCTATCCACAGTTTCGCTAGATTTTGCACATTTTATTTGAAAAACATAGTGTTGATTTGTCAATGTATTCCAACACCGTGAACTCTTATATTGGGCCTTAATTAAAAATTAAATTTAAAAATAAAAAATTATCCAGAAAATTAATAAATATGGTGCCTATATGGGGTAAGTCGAACTCCAGCTACATAAAGTAAGGCGATTTCCTGTGTGATTAAATTACGTTTGTGTTACCTTACAAGGATTATGTACTACTGAACATCTAGTTACTTGGATAATTCATAAGGTGTTAAATGTCGATCACTACTAACTGTGCGAAAGTCCGCTCTTATGGGTAATATACAGCCCATTTTCCAGGGAGTGTGCATTTTCAACCGACGCCTTAAACTATCATAGTAGTGTCAACAGGCTCAAAGTTACTCCATTTATCCAGTTTCCTTGAAGTCGACCAAGAAATGTTGCCTGGTGCTAGCACCTATCAGGCTTCATCGGCGTCCAATGGCCTATATAACCTGCCACTGTTTTTAGGCGATCGAGACACGTGCGTGTCGTAATCCTAACGAAACTCGGACATACCGGCAAAATTTGTATAGCCTAGGCGAATCACTCAAATACCACAAATACCTATGTACCCCTAATCCACACAAAACTCCAGGAATTACCACGTACTGACTCATCTTAGGAGAACTGTCTGTTCGTTATACGTAATTGTGTCGATAGTCCCGTAGCTTACATTCCGAGGTATTGAAATCAACGAGTACAACTGCAATGGAGAGCGTTTTCCCCAATGGAATGGACTGCTTACTTTAGTGAACTACACACAAACCCGCTTCGTGGGTAAAGCTTAGACGCCAAACAACGCAAGTTATATCAGGTAAGCAAGAGGACAATTAACGTTGTCAAACTCTTAGTTTTGTTGAACACTGTCAAAGTGTTTACAGAATTCAGGACCGAAATCTTTCAAAGTGAAAACTTGAGAGTTCATTAAGGAAACAATATAATATCTCTGGATGGGTTTTACTGGGTTTACCAGGATTCCCTTTATAATGCACATATATAACATGCCTAGTTAGAGACACGTTTGTGGTCATGGGAACATCTCTAAACATTACAAAGTGTATTCATTCCATGCTGAGCGGAAAGCAGAGGACTTGTAATTCTCAAAGTTTTAGCATCCCGCGTGATATTGAACCGCAAGTCAGCGGGAGTTGACTTGACTTAGCGGCAATAGACCTAAAAAAACTCTATTGTTCCTTGTTATTCGCCATCAAGAGCACTATTCTCTTGTCCGACATTAGGCATTTCAAAGCGCAAACTGGGTTTGCGATTTTAAGGGAAAACTGTTGGCGGGATTTTGAAATACGTTAATCTTCCAACTGGCAGCAAGTACATTATTGGAATCCTGGCAAACCTACAAGTTGTTTTGGAATGTGCACACAAATTAATTCCTTCAGCAATACAAATGGACTATATCCTGTTCAGTAAATCGAACGTTTACAATATGGGATAATATGCTCAAAATCCCCTCAAAGAACTCCATCCAGAACCGAAATTATTTACGCGTTCTAAGCTGATAAACATACCTCGGATACACATCTACTACTTGTCAATATTTGCACAACTGTTTACCCTGCGCGAAGTTTGTTTATCATAGGTGGTTTTCTCAGAGCGTGTAGTGAAGAGCGTGGCAAATCTTACTGCCAATCTACATGTGCTGGAAATGGTTTTGGTGGTTAAACAGTCGTATTTATTAAATCAAACAAATAGCGCGATGGTTCCCTATTTAATAATGTGTGCCAACGTTTGGAACTAACAAAAATAAGAAAAGTGAACAGATGATAGGATCTTGCTATGGATTACCAGTAGTGCAAGCTTTTAGATTTAAAGGCATGATTGATTTATCCCCAGTACTCCAGCAATGTTGTTGGTTGATCTAACGGTACTTAATTAACACCTTATCAACCGCTGTGTGTCTAACAAAAGGCTAGACTAAATTGATGTTTAAGGGGCATTCGCCAATTTGAAAGCCAACGTTTAGCTGTCCATCAAAAATGGTTGGATCAAAATGTAGCAAACACGAATGGAGACAAAAATAACGTTGGAGTGATCTGAAAATGTAGGCATCATGATGGAGCTCTCCTTGGTCGACTGTGGAGCGGGAACTCAAATTAAATCACGCCGATCAAAACCACTTTTGCAGCCACTCCAACCGAATTGCCGTCCTAAAGATAGACATTTGTTGGCAAAAAATTAAGTTAAATTGACAGATGAACACGCGGGCCTTGTCTTACTGAATGGTCCAAAGCTTGTGCAGTAACATGGTTCCCTAGGAGATTTCGGAGGAAATCAAGCAACTGAAATCAAGTAACTGTCTAATATGACAGTTATGATTAATGTGCAAACTAAAAGTCGCCAAATAAACCGTTCACTGATGACAAGCTTGCACACAGCGCATGGACGAACACTTCGCTTCACGGTAATCAAATAAAACCAAAATCAAAGTTACTCCAGGTAAAATCAAATTGGCAACTTGGCTTAATGCAAAACAGTTAGTTGCGGCTTAAAGTGGCATTCTATATGCAACATCCTTCGAACAGCGCACCTTTCAGCACAGAGTTCCTGTGTAATCTGAAAGGCGATGTCAGGTCATAAAAAGCATAACGTCTCTCAGTTATTATTTGCGTTTGTTGTTCTGCAAAACAAACCCACTTTCAAAGATAACTAAGGGCACTGTACAACAGTTTTGCATTTGCGAATCGTGAGTTCTTTAAGTGCATGTAGTTCACAGTGTGCAGCGGTGACCTTAGCTGAATGTCAAGGTCTTTGATATGGCATCTTCACACCCTCATACGGATGTGCGATGTGCGTTCCGCGTCATTGGGAAGGAAGAGGTATGTGTGGGTTGTTGCCATTCAGCATATTTTGGCCTTCACTGGATAGTCAACTTCGCCAAAGAGTTTGATATGCTAATATTCTAGAGTATTCGTGTGATAACCTGTAGGTACTGTCGACCTTGGAATTAAAGCCGGTGGTGATTAAGTTACCTTTTGTTTCCCACTATTGGAAATTTATGCACAGTGAAGGCTATCACCTACGTAAAGATTATTCGTAGTATGTTTTTTTAGAAGTAGTGACATCAAACCCCCCATAACTCTTTCCGAGTAAATGTTTAGAACCTCAGCTAAATTTCTTTCCGGGAAGCAATAAATCCAGTGATAAAAACTCATTTAGAGAAAAGGTCGTGGGACGTTAGCGTAAAGCGAACTAGCATTGTTACCAAAGTTTTGAGGATCAGTTTTCATTTACAGCCAGTCTTGTGACAACCGATGAGTGGTTAACGGCTGATAGCAAGTCGTCCCGTGTGTAAAATTCTGGAGCTTGTTAATCCAAGGACCCCTACTCTTTTCAGCGAGGAAAATACTGCCGGGTTCTTAGGATGTCAACAACATTCACCATGAAGCTTTCATGAAACTATCCGTTTCTTATTGTGTTATGGTTTGTTTGCCATGATAAACAAATGTGGGCTGGATCCGTCATAGGCCTTGAATAATCAATAGCATTAGAGTGACACCCATTAGGCAGACCACGCCCTAAGTCAGTCATACTTGGGAATCGATCTCAGTGAACTGTCCATAAACTGGCGTGAGACAGAACAGTGCGATTGTTTATGCTACCAGTCAACCAATCAGATTTTCGGGGGAAGGTGGTCAAAAGGCTCATTATTTCTACGGGAGTCTATCAGCGCTCATATAATTGAAGGGGGACATATTTCACCGCATCGTCATTCATGGGAAAAAGAATCACCTTGACAGAGATCAACGCATGCCATTTTCAAACACGCACTTTTCTCTCTGAAGTTGCAGATAATATGCAGGCTCGGTGGGAAAATTTATAAGTCGGCTGTACGGATTCTATTCTAATTCTGTGGCCAGAAATGCACTATTAGTGCTGAGGTGCATGGAAGAACTGATTTGAGACCTCCGGTTCCACTCAACACTCGAAATAAGTGAACCAGTACAAGTTTCTTTCTACCCTTATACTTTGAGTGATAGTTCAGCTACGCATTTGGGCGCTTTATGGAATTAAATAACAACCTGAGGAAAGAGGCATCCAAAACATATAATTTCCAAAATGCGAGTGAAGTTTTGGGATTTCGGGTCACACAAGAGACACGTGAAATTAAATAATCGGACGGTCGGCATGCTTTATCAAGTGAGGTGTTACTTTCGGCAACCAAGTCACTTTAGTAAACAATTCTATCACCAATGAGTGGGCCGCAGTTTCAGCTTCTATAACACCTCAGGCAAACGGATTCGTCAGCAATGTAGGATCCGGCTATTAGGCGTATTTTATCATTCACAAAAAGAGCAGCTTTTTTGAATACCCACGCTTCAAGCAGGGACCATCAGATCCTCATTGAGTTTACATTAGTGTTTTCGATAAACTGCGCGACATATCTGACCAGATTTGCTCTCAAAATGATTTGAGCTCGCAGTGTTTGAGTTTGTCCAGATTGTAGGCGACACATCTGCATTGACCTGAATCGCATGATTAATAAGATAAATTTGGACAACAAATAGAGTTTACAGGGTTCTCGGCCTGCAAAACGGTTTTGAGTCACCCTGTTCTCATCCTTTAGCTGAAAAGCATAGCGCTTGGTAACTGATTTGTTTTCACAGTTTACACATGTTGACAGGGAGTAACCAGTGCCATACGGCTGCTAAATTCTTCAGAGGCAAGGAAATACAAAATAAAAATACAAAAGGAAATAAAAAAATTACAATTGAACGTTAGACATAGTTCTGATGAATAATATTTGGTTACAAACCAGGTTAAAACTCACGGTCGGCTCTGCGATCACCTATAATCAGAAGCTTGTGGTGAGTGACTAGGCATTAAACTGCTTGTGGCAAAGGGGTCGTATGCTGCGTGAGATTGATTTTTAGCCTGAAAATCAGCTGCAGAATTATTGGCTGCTATTCGTGTGATAGCTAAGATTGTCAAAACAATGAACAAATGCTCTTATGCAAAAACACTGTGAATAACACTCTGTAAAAGAACCCCGTGTGTCACTAGTTACACCTAAGTTACCGAACCCGACATTCAATAAAACACATGATTTGGAACTTTCAACTGCCGAAAGTAAGACTTTACTTAAGATCCAAAAACATCATCATATATCAATCGTTTTGCGATCTTAAAAATGTATTCCGCGTCACAAAAGCTAAATTATCCGTTGGCAACATTTGTAATACTCACCACAAAATACGTTTCAGAAATACAGTTCACCAGGTTTAGACGCAAACCCCTTGTTGTCTGCCAGTTCAATAAGGGGGGCTTTCAGAAATTATTTTAGGTACACCATGCGATGGATCTTGGCTCCAGATCTTCTGGGTTTATATCTATTTATTGACCAGATGAAAACAAGGGATGTTGCTAAATAGAGATATGAGTTGCTTGCAAAGAGTTTGAAGCTGCCAGAGCCTCATTGTAAAATCATCGCGAAACTGTTCAAAGAACCAAGTTTGATTATTGTTGTGGAGGTTTCGGAAGATGTTTTGTTCAAATTCACATCACTCTTGTTGGTACAGTTGTCCTTCTGTTCTGGCCTAAGTGTTCTGATGGGCTTAGAACAACAGTACTGAACTCGAGTTTCGCTCTTCTTAGGCCTTATCAGCAGTTCATATTCAACGGTCATACGTAATCTGAACTCTGGGCATCTGATATGGAAGAAGAGCTTGCAATCACCTCTCCACCATTGGATGCATCTGAATTTCCACGTCTGAACACTAGAATGTGGTTACGCTTTAGTGATGTGGTTGGTATGTCCGACTCATCACACGACTACCTATTGACCGTCCTGGCTTTAGCGATCGATTGACCCACTAATCAGGACTTCCCAGTCAGGTGGAGCCTCAGAGGCTTGAAACTCGCTGAACAGTTTTTGATTATTGTTGACGAGGTTGCACATGCTAACATCGCTTAAGAATGAACACATTCGTTTTATTAGGCGTGAAAATTCAGATTCATTAAACGTGCATCGGTAGAGTGGCGGTGCTTGCCGTGCATTTCTAAAGCCCCGGCACTGCCATTGGATATGTTCTGCTAATGAACCCTTAGAAGAGCTTCTTTTCCTTTTTGGTGAGGCCTCACCAGAATAAGTACATTGGGGGCAGGAGGATGGCTGTTCAAAAGAGAGCGGTGTGAGTATGAACCAAAATTGAATTGGCAAGCCTGTTATAGCTGAAGTCAATTCAGTCTGGGAGACGAAGCACCAAATGGCTGTGTGAAATGCCGATTTGCACCGGAATTATTTTTATTTTAGTTTCGTTATCCAACTTTGCGTCGTGGCACGTTCAACTGTATCTCGACAAGACTGAACGGCTAGATGTCTGCTCGCTGTGTTGGCTGACAGAATGGATGATAAGAGATGACGGAATTGTGTGCCGGGAATCTTGCAGATGTATATAAACGCATTTAGCAGGAGAAAGGGTGGATCGACCAACGAAATGCTGTCGGTAAACAAGCGACACTGAATGGTAACCTATAACTTGGCTACCAAATCAGGGATGGTTTGAGTCCGGCAGGTATTCGATTATATCATTCTTCGCCTGCCGGCTAACCGTGGATCATTAATTGTATTACATTACTGGTATCTAAATTTACAAAAATTTATGTGGGTCCGTTGTGATATTCCAACACAACCCTAAGTGCTCAAGTTCTCTGAAACCCCATGAAAAATATTATATGTTTATTTGAAGTGATGCATTCACATAGTTTTACAGAGGACTCCGTTGGTTCGTTACGTCCAAAGGATTAAAATAATTATAATATCTCCTGTTTGGTGACAAAACATCAGTGATGCAGGCAACATGATGACGAGATCATTTCACGGGAGATGGGGTTCAATTACTGAAATGAAGAAGTGGTCTTGCTGGTGTTCTCAGACAATGTTTGGGAACAAACGTGTTGTCCTGGTGTTTGTGGGTAAAATCTCCTACTACCCTAATACAAAAGAAACCGCAAAAGAAGTCAAGTTAAGGCACAAGGTTTCCTCTGACATTGTGTCACTTATGGAGGAAAATGGTGGTAACTCAGGTAGCGTAGATGGTCGTTGGCTTGTTTGCTGAGACGGACAATTTGTGTGCAGACGTTTCATCACTAATCGATGTGACATCATCATTGCGTTGTTAGGGCCGTGAAACCCAAAACCATCAACCCACTGCCATGGACCATTGTGCTGTCTAACGTCGCAGTAACGGTGTCACCCCGATTAACGCTGAAACGTTTGCAACTAAATTACCCAGCTCAACAAACAAGTCAGCGACCATCGTGTGTTGCTTTCTGATGGCTACGGATACCAGCAACTGACTACCGAGGAGATTCGGTCTGGAACCGTCGGCATCCTGCAGTCCATGCAATTGTACTGGTACCCAAATATCAAAGATAATGAATCCTAGTAAAACTTACTTCATTATGAGGAGTTTTGTCCCTCTTTCATTCGGCGTTTTAGTATCTGGTTCAGCGACGCACCTTACGTTACTGGATTGATGTAAATGTTATGGGAAGTTTTTCTAGTAGGATCAGCTTACTGATTATCTGTAAACACCATGTTGTAGGTCGTGCCATTTGGTTTGTTAGAAGTAATCAGCCTTTTTAACCTGCGCTTACGTACTAATTTCGGAAACAAATTACTAGGGAAA
>NW_008751915.1:176308-213000 GCF_000715545.1 Opisthorchis viverrini
AACTGTGCGTCAATATAAATGCGTTTAAAGATTGGCCTCTGTAGTGACTTGAACAGCTCAAGATACTCCAAATTTAAATATTTCAAGTGAAGTAGTGTACTGAAATCGTATAACAAATCAGTATATTAAAAGTCTAGTTCCATAGTTCAAAGTCCGGAGGTTGTTTTATATAAGCTCTGCTAGTTGATACATGCAACATCTGTGGCATCTCTCTGCAGTGTTATCTCTAAACGATATATGATGCTGGTTAATCCACGCTTTAGCTGTACACTGATCTCGTCCTAAATTTCAAGCGAGCGAGAGATTTCAAAATCACCCGACGTAACAATAGCTGGTGCACACGGAAGCAATCACTGGGTAAAACCTTGCTTATAGTGACTAATCGTATTTAGGGCCTACATGTTGACCGCCAAATCCATCTGTTGCGTGGCAGGTGGAGCATCGATATAAACCCCTCCCTTAAAGTGATCGCCCGGCGTAAACCATCTTGAATTTAGTGCAAGTCTAATCTTCTGTCGCACTGTAGGCCACTCACATACACAAGTTCAACAAAAGGTTGACTGCATTTCGCATGATCTACTGGGCCTTTGCTTGGTACAGATCTCTGAATTACATTAGTATCTAAAATCAAAGCAGCATTTTCCAAGCTGTGACTGAAATGACAGAAAGAATCGGATTTTATTGAGAGTTTTATGGCTCATTTAACTTTTCAGTCGGCACCGGATTTGAGGGAAAATGCCTACGCATTAGCAACAAATACTTAAAAACTGGACTAGGGCAAATGAACGGTGATGATTTTCAGTTTCTAAGCAAGTAATGGTAAATCATGTTTCCGTTTATACGAACGGGTAGACAACCACATTCAAACATAACTCGTCAAGTACACAATAATCTGATCAGTTCAATTGTTCGAAAGTTAGCAGAAAACATCGACCTATAGTACCTATGCGGATTTCGGATTTTCCAAACGAAATTACGTATTTTGGTCTTGTGATTGTAAATATACTGACGACTGAAAGCAACCTTGGCAGAATGTAGTACTGAAGGGTGAATTCAAACGGTTGAAATACTTGTGTAACGGTGATGCTGCTGATAGGGAGGCATGCGAACAGTATGTTTTGTTCTTGTAAATTTACTTTGCGTCTCTTGAAAAGCGAGATTTGTTGCGGAATTTGTGGAGTCGCTTTGTAGCGTCTGCCTGGATTTGAGCGATGAGTGATTGGATGAATGAATATCAATGAATATTCAGTAAAGTTCAAGAAAACGCGTTTAGGAGAAGATGGATGTCCAGTTTTTGTAAATAAGATGCAAATGAGAGTTTTTCTTCGCTGTCCAATATTCTGTAACTGGTTAGGCGGCATTTTCTAATAAATAACTCCGCAGCGAAGGCCTTCTTTCCTTCACTTGTACTGTTGGGTTTTGAATCTAAACTACGTATTCCAGACAAAACCGATGCTTGCAAAGTTAGAACGGAATGCTCTAGCTACTTAGGGTGCAACCATGATGCTGCACGCAAGGATGTAAGACGTACAGTCAGAACAGCACGGAACTTTTTCGGAACTAGTGGATAAATTGGAGAAGTATTCCGACATTCATGACCCAAATAATTTACCATAGGACAACAACCCACTAAACAAAAGAAGACGCTACGTTCATAGCCCCTTCAAAAGTTCGTGATATGAAGAAAAGTATATTCTGTTGTTGAATTCTACCAACCTAATAGATATCTAAGAGAGCATATGAGGAAACATTTGGATAAAACACTCACTATCACTGCATCCAAGAGAAATGCAATGATGACTAAGAAAGGAAACCGGGAACACTAAGCCAACTGAATCAACTTCAATTACTTCACTGCTCAGTATGCCAATGAAAGACTCTGCACGCCAATGACAGCATGCTGCGGTTGGAAATCCTTTACTTCCTCAATTTCGAACAAGATAACTGGATATCAAAACTCGAAGAAATTTCCATAATGTAAGATACAACAGTGAGAGAGGGAGCTTTTGAAAGTGCGGTGCCCCACAATCGATTCAGCCGATTGTTTTCTCCGTATAAGATTCAGAATTAGATCAATTACAGGTAAAAGCAAATAATTCAGCCGAAATGCTCACCTAAAAAAGTGGTTCATCACTTAGGAACATCAGACAATGATACGACGTGGGATCCTGTACGCTCATTCAAGCAACTGCTAATGTCAGAGTCCGAAATTTTCAACTGACAGCTCACGTGAATACCAAATAACGGGAACAGAGACTAGCGGATTAAGCGTAAAAAGTGCTCCTCGAAAGTCAGAGCATAATCGGAGGCAGATTGTGGCTGCCAAAGTTTAAGAAATCCAGGTACCACGGTTGGGTACCAAAGCCCGAATGAACTGACCACTTGAACTTGCAACCAAAGCGCTGAGATAAGCGAAATCCGGGGCTAGTTTGAATAACTCACTCTAACGGAATGAGTTAACCTCCATTAATCTGGAGGGAAATTTCCGTCAACAAAACTGAATCCTTGATTCAGTGGTGGTACTTATTCCGGCTTATTCCAGCTAGAAGCAGTTTCCACAACTCAACAATTTTCTAGGTATTGCTTGGAAATTTGATGCACATTTGCAACCGGGGAGTAGAATGTCTTTCTCTGGGTTGATGATACAGAAGATGACAATCTGGATGGCTTTTTCCGAAATTATAAAAATTTTCAACCATCGGCTCTCAAATAAACCATGTCTTGCTGAAAGCGCTTGTACATTTCATAAACAGCGGTTAATCCGTCTGATATTATTCATATAGACTTTCCATTCTGGTCATCAAAACGTTGATTCACAATCTCACACATTCGGTCGTTTAAGGCACTAGATGTTTCAGTAAAATTATGTGATCTCTCTCATAATTGAGTACTATGCTTCACAACACTGACTGATTACTAAATAGCCAAAATCTAAGTAGAGCAAACTGAGGGAAAATATTACGGGCAGTTTATTTAGTTCAGTAGAGTCACGATACTCTTTACTATCCCTTTCAAATGTCTTTAAAAACGTGGTAGTATTACGTTTCCCATAATGGGATATAGAAGATATCGGCCAGTCTGTTTATGGCGCGAGTGTTTTGTTAAATCATTTTAACAGAATTGGGCAAATACCACTTGAACTCTTATGATTACGCCCTTGCTTTAAGTGGGGACTTCTGACTTAAACCGCAAATGTGCAACTTCATTAGAGTTATATTTTTAGTAATATATAAATACATCGGGAACCTTTAGCCATTACAATTTGCGAATCTTAGCACACTATTAAGCTGACTTTCAGATGACTGTAAAATATCCGAATCCCCCCTATAAGATTAGCTAATAGATATAATTTTGAGAGACACGAATACGTGGCCTCAAGGTTCGGGGTTTTTGATATGCATAACAAGATGTAATTTGAATATCCAACTTCCAAATGTAAGTACAGTAGCTACACTTGCGATACTCCTGCTACATAAACTCTGAAGGCTGTGAGCTACCCCAACCTGTCATTTGCGTTTGCATCGGCATAAACTTCACATATTTATTCGGGCTTCCTTCTTTAGCTAGGAACCAGAAAATTGCCGGTTTTGTGCTAATCGGTTGTCAGTTTCCGTAAAAATCCATTGTACAGCTCATCCATAAATCAAATGAATTCACCCTCATTTAGTAAATGTGGCCTTTTTGGGTTCCACATGCTCACATTCTAGACCAGTCAACCACTGCAACAGTTTTCAGCACACGAAAAATCGTGCCTCATATCTACAACGAGCATTTGTTAGTAGTGTGTTTTAACTCAGAAAGTTAGTAACAGTGGCGTGCACTGGGCGCATTTTGCCTCCTGTAGTCCTCCCATCACCGAGTGGTCTTCTAGCAGACTGGACCAAAGTGCATCTACTTGGGAGTAGCAAGGAGCAGTTTTTTTTACAGCAAATCATGTTGTAGTGCACAGGTTGGTTTTTCATCTGGTGCAGAGTTCAACCAACTTTCCCTGGTATACCTTTGAAATTGTCCCTGTATTTATCACCAGACATTATTTGTGCGCCAGATGCTAGAAACTCCACAAAGCTCATTATGTAAGTGATTACGATTGGCCTCTTACGAATAACCACTTATATACGTAACAACGGTCCGTAATGAATACACCTGGAAAATTGCGCAGAAGCAGAGGCAGTTGCTGTCACTCACAAATGCGAGCCGTTATAGTCCTTTCGGCGCAGGGCATAATTTGTCTAAATGTTTGGGCAGAAATCGTAGCTATGGAGACAGAAAGTTTGGGAAATGCAACAGGCTGGCTCTTTCGGGAGTGTGCAGTGTCTGCCTAGGCCAGTCTACACAGAGGAACTCAGATAATCCACGGACTTATAAAATGCAGTGTGAGATTTCTGCCGGCTGGAGGTTATTGACCAGCAAACTTGGAATACAATTCAAATTTGTCAAAACAGCACTTATTAACTTCCTTACAATGACTCAAGCTATTGTGCTAGAAAAAAGAAATAGTGTGATAGGTTCACCAATCCAAAGGCAGAAGTGATGTAATTTGTCAACAGAAATGTGCAGCTCAAGCTTGGTTTTGTGCGAATGGCATAGATCGAATGGTGATGTTATCTTACTCCGGCTGGAGTTATGTCCATTCGAACGCTGTTCGAAACTGTATGCATACCGTTCTTGGGTATTTACATTGAAGCATTTTAAAAATTCGTTTTCTCTACTCATTCTTCAATACGGCATCCTTTCTTAGTTGCTGTGGGACTGTTATGCATGAGGAAGATCCACCATTGAATTTTCGTTGACGCTGATAAAAGTGAGGGCAATAGTGATGAGAATCTCTGCGTGCGAAACAAAATCAGACCACGATCTGAATTTGGTAACCATTTCTTTGTCTGTGCTGCGAAGGCCGAACTTCACCTGTGTTGTTTGTAAATTGACTAGGGTAGTGTCTTCAGGTTGAGGATGGCATTAGGTTTGATGAATATGACGTCAGAACATAACTAGACGTAGGTACAACTGTGTGAAGGAATATGTTGACATGTGCATAACCACCGGGCTTCGCTTCTCCAGTTCTTCAGACTGAACTATTGATTATGGAGTGAACTAGTGGCAGAACTATCTAGTGAAACAGAAGGCTCTCTAAAAACGACTGACCTGCATCAGCTTGTAGAATCTATAATCTTAGTACTCAAAAGTCTAAATGTGCGGAAGACAATAAACCACAGGCATTAAATATTTTAAAAGGTAAAAGTGAATTCAAAATCACACCATGGTAGTCTCTAAGATTTTGGTGATTGTCTGGTTTCGTTGTTTGATCAGCCAGTATTATTGAACCAGGGAGGCAATTTACCTATCCTGCGAAAAATTTTATTCCAACATTATGAACCAACCCAAAAAACTTCAAAATATAGTCGCCGCCATACATGATGAGTGTTATTGGGGTGGCGTAAAGCATATTTTCTGTGAAAGGATTTTCGGGTAAGGTTCTGAATACTTCTTCTGCATAGAGATTTTCAGGCTTCCGTAAAGTGCCCCACGAGTTCATATTTCTGCAGACCATTTATGAGGCTGCTCCATACTGCATGAGCCGCAAGTCTTTTGGTCACCTACACTGGTTTATGGGGATAAGTGGGTAGTGAAGTTAAATGAACAGTATAGCTGAAACCACGGCGTGTCGGTAGAAAGCAGTTATCAGTTAGTTTATTACACAGAAGGGCACCGCAAGGAAGCGGTGGGACAAAGGTAAAAAACATTCTACCGCAACACTCTGTTTATAGAATTTATCGCCAAAAGTGCAGGGTTTTCAAAATGATATTTTCGTAGTTTTAACTCGTAGCCAAAATACGGCCCCTGGATTTTTATGCAGACGGATTTGTTTGCAAAAAGCTAGGTTTTAGTATTCTCCGAACGTTTACAAAGTTCTGAAGTTTTCATGCAACTCTCCCACTTTTTTCTCCGAAAAAGTTTTGATGCGTTGATCTGCGTTCCATTAAACTGCCCTCCACTCTGGACCGAATCCTAGCAGGATCGCAATTTTAATTTCCCCCGGGAATTCCAACGGAGGATGCCATACCGAAAACCTCCTACGTTTTATGATCCAATTAATCCTGCATATCATCTCTCCCCCTAAAATTTCGTCACCGGCTTTGAAGCAAGCTAGACTGTCTAAATTTTGCTCATGGCTCACTTCCGTAAAACGATATTGTCTCTGATGCACGCCAGATTTCACAGCCATCCAAAATTAGTGACATTAAAACATCCTTACATTTACGATAATACTGTTTTGAAAATTAAAAAAAGTCGTTTGAAAAGCTCTGTTTGAGAACTTCATCTACTATTTAGATGATTTACTGCAACTGTAGTACCTGTGTCTTTTGAGCACATTAGTACCGTATTTTGATACAACGGCAAGCTTCCATTAAGCAATCATGAGTATTTGATAGCGCCCTAGAAATCGGGCTGCAACTGGACGACGTGGATCACTGGGAGCACCCTGCTTCAACAGTTTTGGGAATGCAGTTATTCTTTGGGTTGTTTATATTGAGTTGTTATATTGTTTATCTATGAAAAGGTTTATTTGGTGAGGTAACTTATTCAGCCGGATGCAATTTCCCCATAGAAGTGCAGTTATGATAATTACCAACAAAGATAAAGCAGTCCCACGGTGCATCTCGACTTGTCAGCAAAGAAAGGTCTGCAGTATAACAAATAAATAGGGAAGTATCTCATCATCTCATCAAGGCACAAGGAATTCATAAGGAAGCACAGAGGACAGGGAGAGTAGAACCTCCCATCTTAAAAGCTTACAAACGAGGATCCATTTAACATTTTCCACGAGACGTGGTCAGTGAAGGATTACTAGTGCCGTATCATGCCTACGTGCAAGTTGATCACACTGCTGGTCAGGCGTTTGTGACTCAACGATCTAGAATTTGTCTGTTAGCCAGGCGACCGCGATTCCGGATAACCGTGGAAATTCTTGAAATGTGCACTACTGATTTTTCTCAATAGTGATGTAAGTGCTTTTCAGTGTTTCCCGGTAGTTCTGCATAGACTGAAGTCAACTGCAGAAGGTAATGTCGGATCAATAGCTATTAGTGCCGGTTTAGTAAAGAAGCAACTGCATTCCCGTGAACATTATCAATATATGCCCTCGAGACAAGTAACGTGGCAACAAGAGAAAGGCGAACGACGATTTCAAGTCGGGCATTCGTCATAATTAAATTGCAGAAAATATTCGTGCCTGATCTGCTGAATCACTAACATCGTGTATTTAAAAGCACGAACCCTTTTTTCATTTCAGTAATACTTTAGACAAGATGAAATTTTTGTAGACGAGCTTGGGCCGCATGAGGAGTTAAACTGTCCGGGAGAGCATTTGTTTGGATTTTTGATGAAGCTAACAAATTTTACTTTATTGTTAAGTCACTTGACACTCCGAGCGTTTCACGCAATTTTCGTGATGTTTTATCCACCGACTACAATTTCTTAAAGAAAAAGTATACAGACACGCAACAATGGGAGGATTAAGTAGAGGGTGAGATTTGGATGACCAGCGATGACCAGAACTGTATCCCCCTTGATCGTCATACAACAGGGATCAAATCAAATGTATACGTCTCTGAGGCCCATCACACGGGTTGTTTTGAAGCAGTCAAAATCTTTGTTCAGTTACAGTTTACGAATACTGGTATTCCAATACATATGAAGGTTCCGGTTAATTTCTGTTGACCTTTGGCAGTTTTCGATGAACACTGAATCCAACCGTCATGTAGCAGTGGAGTTTGGGCTCCCAAGGGCACTAGCATGTACTAAAAACAACTTGCTAGTATGGTGCGATAGGTTAGGCTTGTACTGGAACAGATACAGAGTTAGTTCCTACTACATGCCAGATAAAATGGAGACGTTTTCTTTGAAAATCCACTGGGGTAAAATCTATCATCTAAAGTGTACAATTTTTCGGTTTGGTTAACAACTTTCTATCTGCTCTGTTTTGAAGCATATTATTCCTTTTTTTACGAGATAGCCAAATTGGATGAAAACGTCATATAACGTTTTACTTACATACGGGGGAATTTCTTATATGCTTTCTTATATATGTGATGTTAAAGCACTTGAGTGTGACCAAATTACGAATGTTTCGTTAAGTTTGAATGCCCACTTTTTATGTATTTTCATAGAATTAACGGTATCTAAACCACAGACTTTGCAACTAACATTCTTCATTGCACATATTTCCAGGGAGAATGGCCCTTAGTTACGTTCCACATGGAAGTTTCGGGACATAATATCTCAAAGACCGGTTAGATGATCAATTGACCAGTGGATTTCAAGGTGAAAGTCATGTTGCCTCAAAATGCGCTTCATGGTGACATCAACAAACCGGGAATATTCATAAAACATGCGACACAGTTGCACCCTTTTTCATCCACATTTTTGTAAGTGGTCGTTCTCACCAGGAATAATGAAAATTAAATTCCAAAAACTGTAGTTGTTTCGGGTCTAGCCTCCTTGGGACAGCTTGCTGCACACTGTCCTATCATTGGACCGCTTAGTTTGAAGCGTTATGTGTGCTGGCGTTGAGATACAGAGGGTTTTAAAAATTTGTCCAAACACACGGAGAACAATAATAGACAAAACCCGTGCTTTATGTTGAAAGGTTAGGGGTCCATGGTGCTTTTGTTCATTTCGTGAATCGTATTGGATGAAGCGAAATTAATTTGTCAACCGTATCTTGTCTATAGTTGCTTTCATTATTCACACTAGTTTGTCCGTAAAAGTACAAAAATACATCTTTGTACAAGGATAACCAGTTCGCATTGCTTAGGGGCAAATAGTTGTCATTTGGGATGGGGTAAACCGATGCGCTTGTACGAGTGCTCTTTTTAGAGGCACTACAGATGCGTGGTCAGAATGTTTCACTTCGTGTTTATGTGATTTTATCAGTGTTGTTATCATTTTGCCTTAAGGCAAGGAAGCCGTGGTCTCTAGGTCATCACCAGTGAGATATCAGTTTTTACTTCTACTACAAACACTTTAATTGCTACAACCTCAAGTTAACTGTGTATACTGGATGTCGTTACTTTTTGAATGTTTGGTTACCGGCTACCAGCCTTCCAATCTTGTCTCATTAACTATTATTCATGCAGACAGAAGCTAACCATGATCTAGAGTCTGATGTTCAGCCGCACAGAGATTTGCTGCGTTGATTAAGTGGAACACTCAATCGTGGAGGAACAGAAGTGACATCCAAGAGATTGGTGCTTTGGCTTTTATGGAGCGGTGCCACTGCATTGCCCATTGCATTTCCACTGCATTTCTTAATTATTTTCTATGGGGGAATGTTGACGCAAATACGTACACTGCTTGGCATGCACAAAGTTCGCTTAGTCAAATCTCGAGCATAATAGATGACCCATTCGACTAGCACCACCAAAAATTCAGGTGGTTTACAATTTATTTTCCTGAATGAGTGCTACGCACTTAAGTTAGGTGCTCAGCTAACCAACTGACAAAGGCATTTGCATTGTATTCTCTTCAACTGTTTCTAATTAATTTCTGCAGCTGATGAATAGATTCAACGGCCGAGTTTCATATTTTCAAATAAAACCATTGCCTCACAAATACCCGTCACACGTTTTCCGAGAAAAACGTCTAGGCATTTCGTTTGTGGCAAATGAGTTACACTTTTTAGGTGCGGGACAGAATTTTGGCGAATTTCACTTTCATGTTGTCACCAAAGTCTTCCAAACATCATAAATTACTTTGACTGGATCCTATTTCAATCTCTTATTAGCCTCAAAATCGCTTGATGTAGGGCGAAGGTTCATAAGCCGATGTTCACTGTTTAACGGAACTCGTTTTATCCTTCTTTGAAAGTACGGTACCCAGTCCAAAAATGTTCCGCTTGTCAACACCCTATCAAACATGGCCATCCATGAATGCTGACTAATGGTAAGGGGCAGTTTATTTTCAAAAATGTCCCAAGGATTGGATGCCTTTCTTTAATGCAACCGATATCACCCGTTTTCACGTATCTGGAGACGGATAATCCATCATTATTTACTGCGCTATATGTTCCGATTTTGTGCTCCTTGACTTCACATGTTGTTATGCCGTATCGATTTCTTTTTGTTATTTGAACTTTCTTTGCTTCTCCAACCAATCGACAGTAATTGCTTACGGGTGGTACGTGAGGTCGGTTTTGCTCTGATATTGCCTTACGGATATTTGGCGAAATATGTCCCACCAAAATAACTACAACAAAATTTGTTATATTGATTTATTTCAGCTGGAATCGCACAGCATTTCCGCTTTGCATAACATTAACGACACGCGGAGGTTAGGTAAACCCACTGCCCCTTGTTATGATCAACATCCCACTTACAATTTCCAAGCCTGAATGAAACAAACTCCATCTTGGATGCCATTCTTCTTCAAGGTAAACAGGGGAAGGTAACTTACATTTTACCACAGTTTATTTCTTACTGAAGAGCATAATTTATCAACTGATAACCTTCATGTTCGTCCTGGTAGATTGGCATCAGTACGCTTCTTAACTATGACGAATAAATCAATATGTATTGGAAACTGTCAGTAAACTTCGGTATAAACTGGTTAAAATCCTCGCCTCCTCCATTATGGTGAAAAATTGGAATTAAGAAATTGTGGAAGACGTGAGACAGTCTTTAACGGTTAAGACATAGGTGACATCAAAGGTAGTAATTATACCAAGTTCCAAACCGTGATCTGCCTTCAAAAGGTATATTGTAAGGTTTCTTTCGATTCTAGTTGTATGTGTTTAGTAATCTTTTGGTATCTGTGAGTAATGCGTTTTTCTGTTTTTGTTTTTGTTTTTCAGGGCACCAGGTGAACAGAATGGACAGGAGAATTTGGCGTGTGCTGACAAGATTGTGATGAAGGTTCCTTTTCGCATCTAAGACTGAGCCATAGTAAAACCAAGAACTTACCCTACTAACTGGATATGGGTAAAGGCATTCGTGAACTCAGTGAGTCCTCTTTTATGCAAAACGTTCAGTGAGGAAGGTGCGCATTGTGAAACTCGGGCAACTGTTGCTAACGTTATAGTATACATGTATCTCAGGTAACTTGATTACAGATCAGTTCCCTACTCATCCACCCGCCAGTTGTCAGTGACCCACTTAACACTCCTCACAGACGACGTCATATCAGTTGGTGATGAGATGTTAGCTTTCCACCTGTTAAGCTCGGCAAATGGTCTTGCAACCTAACAGCCAACTACTCACAACAGATCACCTTTTTGAACCATTTGTTGCCAGAAGATTAGTGCCAAGTGAATTAGTAGATCAAAAATATCAGAACGGTTACCGAGTCTTCGCCCAAGTTAGATTGAAGAGTAATCGCATGCAAAAAAGCCCGCTTGGTCTCGAAACCGGTAATTCGAGCTCCTCGTGTGTGGTCTTCCGGTGTGACATATTCACCCTATACGGGAGATTTCCGAAAGTCAGATCTTCGAATGACCACGGACAGGAAGTTCTAGTTAGCAGTCGTAGAAGCAAAGCCAGTGTTACCGTGATCGATATGAACCAGCGAGAAGGCAGGAGGATGGCTGTTCAAGTCAATGTAATTTAAACACGAATTACCAAGCCTTTTATAAAAAATGCAAATTAATTAGCCTAAATGACTCTATAGACAGTCCTGTGGTCAGTATTAATTTCAACTCCTGTGATCTATACTCACTTGCATACACAATATGGCGCGTTCCCAATGGTACCCATTAAAATTCGAAAAGTTCCTCATTATTATGTACACAAAACATGTAGATAAATGGTATTTCCTTATTACCCGTCGATCGTAATATATGTCACGTGTATTTTAATAAATCCGAACAGGTCAGTGAACTGTACTGACGTCCCCTGCTGTATATCATTTTTTTCATATTCCGCAATGGACATTTGATTCTCTCATGCTTTGGCAATAAGCAAACATGTGTGTCCATAGCTTAGGTACCAATCCATACAAGCGGATGAGTATACATAGCAGATCACGTGACCGTGCGAGAATCGGGTTTGCTGTCCGGTCTTATTTATCCCCCACAGTTATCAATAGATCAACCGTTCTCTGAACAAGTTACATTATTTCTGAATGCCGTACATTTCGGTCAGAAATACAAGCCGTTGGAGTAAGATGTTTTACTTTCTGGTATTTCTGACACCTACCTGCTTTGGACATCTTCTTATGTGCGTATTAGTGTTTTCCTCAACTTTACCCACTATATTTACCTTTTTTCATTTTTTCTTTACTGTGGTGTTTTGCGCAAATAGAAGCACAGGTTGGAGAAACGTCACTTTGTAACCGAGGGCAATCAGCATGCTACCTACCCGCCAAAATATTCCGTTTGGATGCTCGCAAAACTCCGTAGCAGAATTAGTTTCAGAAAGTTAACATTGTTATTTAATGAATGCGGTTAGCCCCCACACTATTCTCAGATTGTACACTATTGATACATTTTGATTAAGTAGAATAGGTTAGAGTAATCCTATTTTATTCCGCGGAATAAAATGGAGACTGAAAGAACAAATATGTTTGTTTCAAGCTCAAATATTGATAGCCAAGTTTGATAAGCGGTAAGAGGAAGCCACTTACTTTGATGCACATGTTAAATATTGCACACTCTATGTTTCTCATAGAATAGGAGATTCAAGGGTTAGAGGCATTGCTCTAAGCACAGTAACGTGTAGAATGTCTACGAGAGGATATCGCATGATCCTTGGATATACTGCGGTCAGAATAGACCCGTTTATTAGTCTCTTGCTTTTGGTCGTTTAATCACAATAGTATACCAAGAGCTTTCACAAGAAGCGCACCGGATGTGTGGATGTAACCAGGAAGTCTCAAAGCTACCATTGTGTAGTAGACATCTGTCCAACTGGAGCGAGACGGGATGTCACTTCTGGCTGTCTCTCGATTTACTTGAGTTTTAAAAGCAACTACTCAAAAATGGTAACTCATTGTTATAGTTCTAACCCAGCATGGAATCTGCTAGTTGATACAAGCTTAACGTTTTGTTTGATTGCCGTCTTCAAGATGAAAAGACACTGGACGATATAGGACCCTTGTTTACCTAAATATCTTAGCTGTAAAACTATGAATCCATTCGTTAGCTGTAAGGTAGAAAAATTAGTGTTTGCTGGTAAATTTAAAACGAACGAAGTTTTTTTTAATGCTTGAGAAAACTAAATGTTGCCATATTTGTGAACATTAGTGAGGTGCTTACATATTTTTTGTCAAAACAGGGTCAGCCACCGAACTTTTCAAATGATCTTTGCTTTGTTTAATAGTTGGAACTGGGCTAATTTCATGTACTGGAAAAATATATGGAATACAAAAATTTCATCAGCACCATTTCTGTGTAATGTCAATTACCACAAAACCAAGCTCTTAGGCGGAAAATCTAAAAATGTGATTTCCGTCAAACTGCTCAGTTAAAGAAGCAAGTAACAACAATAGTTTGGGACGTTGATAACTTGCGTTCTGCGACGGTTCTACGACTTGGAAATTTTGGGCTTGTGGGTAGCCATATTTGGACGCAGCTATGTGGCAAATATCTGTTTTTCAAAGACGGAATCGGTGGAAAGTTTGGTAGTTCTTTTGTTTATCAAGCAAAATGTGGCGCCTATCCGAATGTCAGAGTGAGTTAAAATCAGGTAAAAGCTGGTCGGCGCACAAAGCGAAGACGGCCGTACTTTTACCCTTTGGTTGGTTTGTCAGGTTAATTTATTGAGGAACATCAAATCCTCGAAATTATTACACCTTATTTGCACATTCAATGCAGAAATTTTGAGTGGCACAGCGCGGAAGCCTTTGAACGTAACGAGCTGCAAATGTCGGAACCGTAATTTACAGAGACTAAGGCGATGGAGCAGAAGTAAAGCAGAAGGGATGAGTTCCTGAATCAAAAATGAGAATTACATAATATATGTTGTGGTCCTTAAATAATGGCACATTCTGCTACAAATGGAAAAACTATAGTGCGAAATGCAGGGCAGTTACATTACATCGTAGTGGGTTGAGGTGGCAAACTTAACAACTGGTTGAACGACCACAGTCAGTAAAGTGGTAAAATGACAATGTGGTAACCTAGCAACTTTCGGTATAAGATGGAAACGAAGCTGTCAAAATGAGGGATTTAGGAGCTGACGACGCAAACTAGTAAGAGGACGGTTAAATGGATTACAACTCGGTTTTCCGTGTTGATAGCCACTAGTTTACCACCTGCTACGATTTAATCCATTTCCAGTATCAGGATTTTGAAATGTCAACCGGGGAATTGCGAAAAAATCGACGGTCTAGAGAGACTTTACGGGTAACGTTTACCATGTGCTTTAAAATTTTAACCGATTCTTACTTCAAACAACGCAAGACCCCGATCAACACTGATCGGTTTGTCGGGGTTGCGCAAGGTACCAATCACCATGGTGTCATACGCAGACCTGGAGATAGGGCAATGTGTTTTTTCGCCAGCAGGTTACTATGTCGGACAAGCAAAAATTTTGTTCTTTATGTATCGGATAATCCTCGCTTTTAGGTGGAATTCGGTCTACAATACCGGAGGTCAACATAGTGACGTCCTTTGGACGGTTATGAATGTCGATCAGCAGCAGACACATGTGACTTTACGTCCTTTCAAAAAATGAAAACACGAAAATTGCATTGTGCCACGTTCAACAGGCATTTACAGCATGCGCAACTTCGAAAAGACGGGTTAAGACCCGCCCTAGAATCACCATATGTAAATTCGGACAAATTATTTTGGAAATCAACCACCAAGACAACGGTGTCGTTTATAATTGGCAGTTGGATCAGATCAAATTGGAAGAACCAAATGATGGTTATTGGATAAATGCTTGTGAAGTGGCTTGCACCATATGGAAGGTTTCGGTCTCAAAAATTTATCCACGTGCTTAGCGGAGTATCGGTGGCGTAAAGCAGTTGATTCGAGGCATTGTGTTTGCAGAGTAATAAACGTGACAATCGTCGGCATAACTGAAACATTATCTTTCACCGTGTTTTTTTCTGTGGATCGTACCAAACCATAATCAGATAACATCAAATAAGGCATAGCTCAGGAATACCTTAAATCCAGTGGGCAACCGGTTCAACAGATGAATTTATTTAATTATCATCAGTGTCTAACCCAAGCTCACTTTCGTGTTATTAAATTATGGGATCCACCGCTATAATTTCTCCAATGTTATTGTGTCGTCCAGTGAAAAATTATTTTTCATTCTTGCCAGCATTCTTTCCGTGTCTCGCCTTCTCCGCATCTAGACATTCGTAATTCGGTTCGGAACAATTCCATTACTGGGCCATCTTTGTTTTTATCTACTGATATCATTGTCATTGTGAGAGCCAGAAAAAAATCCTCTACAGGGGCATTACAAACGCTCTTTCCATTCGAATCTAATAGCTGTCTCTCAGACGCATCTGTGTAGGTTAGGCAGTAAATGACGCCTTAAATCTGAAATCGTCGAAAAAGAGGACGAGTGATTTCGTACCCTACTCTTCTGAGTTGCAGACTAAACCAGATGTCTACCTTTTAAAAAGTTTGTAAGTTGAGAATCGTCCCTGGTAGCTTACAGAAAGTCGAAGCAGTGGAACAATAATACGACTTTAGAGTGCAGCCTAGATCCATACGAATTATGATACTGGTTAGGAAACGGCTAACAGGTGCCTCTCTCAGTGGTTGCTCAGGTGGCTTTTGATCTGCTCGCCGAGCTTGGCAATTGACTTTTAAAGTTTCTTCATCATACAATGATCTCATATGTGCCGAGTAGGCAAAGTACTTTTCTTCGCCTGCGTCCTTTATAAGGCATTTGAATATTATCTGTTACCTTTAGCGTAATTGGCTAAATGGGGAAGCGGCATTTTTCTTGGTTTTGTTGCCCGTTTGTAATTTTTTTGCTGCGTGGCGTCGTCTCCCAGGTGCACGGTCACATTAAGAGATGACAAATATTCTTCAAGTGCTATATGAACGGACGCCAGTAAGCATCCATCCAAATGCCTCGTTGTATGGAGACATTTGCTTGTCATTCACCAAGCTCGGTTACCAGATTAACAGCCACATGATCAACAAACAATAAGATCACTCAAGCTGATGTGCTTCTGACTAACAAATTAAAATGCACCATAACTCACCAGCATTAGGAATATGGATTTTACTGTTTGCAACAAACTACACTTGATCTTTCCTGGTGAAGAAGAGACAAGTAAGAAGAATAACCCAAAAAGAAATTTATTTACGGTAGAATTTGAACGGTAAAGGTATTCTGTTCAATGGAACTAAAATGGGGAAAACGCAGCTCATTTTTTACACTCGTCGGAGGTTCTATTTTTGGGAATTCGAAACCCTGAAATACGAACATTTGATTTTCGACCAGAACTACAGCGGAGTTGTTTATGTGCCACAACCTATAGTGTGAATGTAAAGTGTATAGCCCCCTTCAGACTAGAACTGAGACTAGTAAAATTTGGATGGCTTAGATGTGAATCTTTTATATTAGCTAACTAAAATACTGTACGTTAAGGGGTGAAAAGATTCATTCAAGCTGCGCCGAAAACTTTACATTAGAATCCATTCTATCACATTTGGCTGATCAGTTTTTATGTCTTCTAAAAATGCAAAAATATTAAAATTATACTCGTACGTGCAGAAAATAGTCATTATTTTTCCTGAAAAGGTGGCCAGTTAACTAGAGAAAAATGCTATTTCTGCGTTAGAACGGCAAAATAACAAGCTTTATATTGGTGTTAGAAGGGTTGTGCATGTATTGAGAACGAGTTGACTGCCGGTTTTCAGACAGTAGCTAGGGATTTTAAGATGTTGGAAATGCAGTGTTCCAGATAACACACAGTGCGTAAAGTAAACACAACTTCGAAGCCTTGACTTCTGTATAACTGTCTGACTAGAAGGTACCGAAGACAGGTACTAAAGAATATTACGGCTTCGGCATTTGTTCTCAGTCCCGTACAACCGCACACGTTCAACAAAGAGAAGTATACTTGGGTTCTTCTGAACAGTCATTTTGTAAGTGCCCGTAGATATTAACTAATGTGTAACCATTAGCTAACTTGAAAACACGATTACCTGTGGACGCTCACTTAGTTTGTTCGTTCGTCAAAATATGAGGAACACAGAGGATTTTGTTCTCATATTAGAATGCATTTCAGGAGCCCTTCACTTATCCGGGTTTGCCTTAACTGAATGAGGGTTTATTTCACCACAATGAACAAAATGCACGTAACCTGGAATTTGGCACTGCCTCTCTCTTGGCCTTAAATCTTCAGTGTTCGCCTATTATTTTATAAAATGAGCATAATCGATTTGTCTTCCAATAACTGACTGTCATCCAGCGTTGCCATATTCTGAGTGCAATTTTCTGAATATCAAGCAAACAGTAGAGAATCTAAATGCAACTAATTGGAACAGACACAACTTTCAAAATGCACTTCAGACTCAAATCCCATTTTATCTAACTGTGAAGATCATCCGTTTGAAATGACGTTTTTTGCCATGACACCGTGTGCCTAGAGTATTTTGAAAAATGTTTTTATATTTTTGAAATGTGGTAAAACAAACTGGTTTTGATGTGTCAACTAAATGGAAGCTGTCACAGCGAGGTTAGAGGATCTGAAGCTGAATCCGTGTGGACTTGCTCATCTTTGTTCCAACAAGACGGGTGATTTTTTTCCAAAATAAATTTAAATGGTGAAAACTAGTGTGGGAAACCTGAAGTGAAAAGACATGTGAGAGCGCGTAGAGGGTTTTGGCTCAAGGGACACATACCACCAGATCACACAATTCAATGTTCACGATTTAAGCTGACGATTTTAGCAACTATAACACATATGATTACACGAACACACACGGTGTATCCTGGTGCCAGAACACACAAAATCTGCTAATAATCGGAATTGGTCCTTGTCTCAGGAACTGTGGCTTTTAGAAATAAACTAGATTAATTGTATGCAGACAGAAATTTATCAGACTGAATTTTACATATCTGAATGATCCCTTATTGAAACAACAATGGTTGGCTATTCGCTTAGTCACAGCTAGTAAATGAGTAGCAGTGGATACGTTATGTAAGAATTTCGGAGTTTAAATTCTGGCTTTACTTGCGCACAGTTATACGAGTAACACTGGATTTCAGTAATTCCTATCATCTACGTGATCAACAAGAATAGCTGCTTCGGAAAATAAGCATCGTATGCTCACGGATTGTGTTATTTCAAGTGGAGTAGCGTTAGCCTTAATTCACTTACCAGTTAGCTAGTGAATGACTTGGAGAGCTTGGGAATCTTCTTGCGAAAGTGTATTCACCAACAGATTTGATGCCGTCATTACCTATTAACTGGCACGTGGAGGATAGATCCGTCCCGTGGAGACTAGACATCTCTGTAGTGTGACATTTTATGCGCTTTCGTGACCCAGTGGGCAATACTGGGAAGGGGGAGGCGGCTGTGCGACACTTGCATGTTCTCTCATACCAGTCGCTCAGCGGGTATCGATCTAACAAAGATTCTCCTCCCCCCCCCCCCCATATTTATGAACTCGAACATGTGTGGCAATTCGTACTTTGCAAAAGAATTGCAATCATATTTCATGTCAAACGCCGCTAGACTATAGTCAGGCTCTTGGACCTAACTTTTTGGTTGAGGACACTAAGAGTCCGTCTAATCGTCCAGCCCTGACAGTATCCCAACCCACGTGGAAGAATGCTACATCGGTTGTCGCGCGGTTTCATCAATCGAGTTGCCATACTTGTTACATAGAGCTGGGCGGGTATGGGGAAACAGGCTACTGCTGACGCCATCTTCTGTGCATGCATAAGTAAGCGGACTTTGTACATCTGAAATTCAACGAGGTGGTCAAAATGCATTAAAATTGGTGCACCCTGACAATGTCAGACGAGAGCTTCAGTCATGTACTTCAAACTTTTTATGCAGTAGTAAAGTTAGAATGAGCTGAGGTCATCTGGCCACTTGGTGTCTACGGACAGATCGACAGCCATCAATACAAACTAGTTACAACGTCATCAGGCACTGATCGCGTGGATAAATAAATGACTGCCTTTTATTTTTGTACACATTTGTGAGTTCCAACCACATTCTAACCTGGAGTAGCTTTTTTCTTCGATATGTATGTGGCACGAGATGCGGAGATGTTACTTAGCAACTGAGACTGATAGATCCCGAAGTCAAGCAAATTTATTTTATGGGGTCTCCTTCAGCTAACACAACATCAGGTGCGGACTCGGGCTTGATAGAGATCAACGCATCTTTGCAGTGCCATGAGAATTTTGCTTCTTGCAAAGCGCTGCCTGAACCACTAAAGCATTGGGTTTCAGATACAACAGTGGAACTGCTTGAATGTTGGAGATGCTTTCCCACCGGTTTTGAAAATAATTCTGTACGACGTTGATTCTAAGTTACCCCGCGTGCCGATCGTGAAGCCTGGAGGAAACAGAAGACCAAGTACATGGAAGAGGCCCAGGAATCCAAGAATGCTCAAAGATTATTTCAGTTCATCCAGGCAAATGGTCCCCAAAAACCGCGCGGGAGTGACGCTATCAATCTTCACATTTACTCACTGTTGTTAGATAACAAAGGATGCTGATCAATTAGAAAATACTACTCATGGCCACCTACTGCCCCTCACATTGATCCTACAACTGAAGTAGAACCCTAGGCGATGAAGTCGTAATCCCCTACGGGCTTGTGGGTTTATGACTGCATCTGTTCTCTCAAACACCACCGACTTCCAGTTTTGTACCACCTACCACTCTAACTGTCCGAGGATACGTGTCCAGCCTGCCGTCAGTACTTGTTTGATATATTCGCCTACATTTTTGAAGGCTGGCGTACCAGACATTTGGGGAAAATAGGTGATAGTGCCAGTTTCAATAAGGACACCCGTGGTGTGTGCTCTAATCATAACCAGTCTCTTGAAACCACTTATGGCGGCCTGGTCAATTTGTGTTTACCAAATCTACATGTTCTGTCAGATGCCAGAACAAGGCCAAAGTTTAGGCGACTCATATCTTTGATCTTTCTGAATTCCCGAGCCATATTTGAAGCGGCTGACTCGTTGGTTCTCCTCGACACGCTTGCCCAACAGGGAATGACTCAGACGTTTTGGCATAATAGGTTCTTTGCATGCTCCGATTTTCTAGTGTGGGAGTACACAGGGAATTCTTGACAACGTTCGTAAGCTGAAACATGCAGACTGCATCGTCTTCGCATACGAAGAGAAGAAGGTGCGGGTGTTTTATGATGAACTGACCCTTGGCGTGAGATTTACACTGACAGATTGTCATGCTTCTGGGCATGTGGCCGCTGAAAAAGCCGCTCACAATCTCTGAAGAGGCTGTCAAATCTCTGGACTATTTTGCGTATCTTGGAATTCATGTTAGTTCGAATGTATGACTTTACTGCAGAAGTCCCTAAGGCAGGGTTTACGTTTGTTAGTTCTGTATATCTGTGATGTCAAAACAGCGTATCCATGCATCTTGAGGAACATGTGTCAATCTACAGTACGGGTTGTAGGACGTGAACATTTCGGGCAGCGCAACTGAGATCTTCGAAATCCTTTCTTTCAGAAAGAGAACTTCCGTAATTTGATGTCAGCGAACCTGCAAGGTGACTATTAAAATAGGCGTGGCTCACTGCGCAGCAGGTACTCCAGTCGAATCATTTGCCTAGGACCATAATATTTGCTAGGCTGTGCATACCGCGTCCTAAATCATCCGTTGCCAACGAGAGTGCTGCTTTCCATGCCCAAGCCGAAGTGATGCAATCAGACAGATGACCAACGTCTCACTTGGCTGAGGGGTAGGAGACAGATTACGAAAATTCTGAGTGATGTCGGAGCGTCTCTCTTCCAAAGTTGGGTGCCAAGTGCTTTATTGTGCCTGGTTGTAAAAGCTGCTTGTCGATGGCTTTGGCATTCTTGTCAGTTTCTATCCAGCTTGTATGATCGAGTGTCTGGAAATGATAGCTATTACTAGGCATCTTACTCGTTCACATTTATTCATTTTTTTCATAGTAAAGGTTTGAAGTAAATCACGGCTGTACTGGCAATGACTCACCACCGTGGACAATCTCATCCTTGCTGTGGATAATGATGTCTGGTACTCAAATGGGCAATCTCGGATTAACTAGGAAATAATGTACGACAATGTAGGATTAATGTAGAGACATTCAACTAAAGATTTATTGTACGTTTCAATGCGATCATCACAAATGTTGTTAACTGCCATAATGATTGTTCTGGAACTCCGTATGGTCCGTCCTATCATGAAAAATTGCTTAACTCAATTAAGTGAATGACGCTAGGCAGCATTAATCTTGATTCGGCCGAAATATAATTTTATCGATGTACTGCTAATCTGTTCGTCACCGCACATCATCTAACTTTGCTGTACTCCGCATCTAATTACTGAATCTATGCACAATTCCCTGTCACTGTTTGTTTCAGCTGACTTTAATTTAAGCGCTCATAGAGATCTTAAAACAGGTAGCTTTGAGCGGAGCGAGGATCCCTGGTTTTATAGGTGAGGGCGGTTGGAGTACAATACAGGATAGCTGGTGTTCTGTTGTGCGTGTCGACCCTCTCCAGAAGTGTGGCCAAACAGCCGTCAAATTAATCAACAAATGTATGTCGTTTTAATTTGCTACCGCTAATATTAAGGAACCAAGAATATAACAAGTAGATGAAGATGATAAATCTCTTTTCCACCTGAGAGGGAATTTTCTAGAGACGTTGTCCGATATACTATCCATGGTCTCAGCTTATGACAACAGAAGGCATACATGGAACTGTCTTTTCCGCGGAGTGCTTCCTTCAGTGGGTGAACACCAGTTTTTGGTCCATTGTATTATTGAGCAATGTAGCAGTTAAATAAGCTGCGCTCTACACTACAGAATTCTTCAAACCAGAGGAATTTTCCTGTGGTTGATTGCAAGGAACGTTGCTTCCCTCCAAGAGGTAGTTTGATCTCTTGGAGCGAGTCATCCAGTTAGTACACACTACTTAGACGTGCGTGAATTGGGGCATGCTACTATCGGGTCTAATCACTGGTGCATTTTTGATCAGAGAGGTGAAAAAATACATTTTTCATAACAACAAATCAGACGGCCAAACCTGAAGAGCAACTTCTATTTATACGACAACGGATCTGCCGATGTTTAGCCACATATTGGCTTATTTTGCAGCTATGCTAAACGTCATTGTTGAGATGAAGCAACATTACACTTTGCCAAGCATGCACAACGTCTGATAAATCGCCTGTATTTTTGTAGCAGTAATTTATTTGCTCACACACTGTAGTGAGTAAATTTGACGAACGCTTTTGAAGGAGCATCACCAAGGGCCTTCCCCTATTCTTTCAAGTTTCGCAATTTTTCCTGTTGGATACACGCTGAGCCGTTCATCTTAATATCTATCAATATTATTTTTTATCTTACCTTGGAAAGAAGCGGGTTTTATTCCAACCCACTCTGATTTTACCAACTGAATAGGTACAATAATAACAAGTCACCCTTGCTCCGCATTAATGTTGACGCGGCTTTCGGTGAACAAAATTACTTGAATTAAACAATCATGACAACCAGACTGTGTGTACAAGACAGATGAAGTTTAAAATGTATTTTCAAAGCCTCGTTTCGGTGAACGTCTGCGCATTGGGGGCGCTGTTGTGATGGGCTTTTTGGCAGCTTGGTTAAAGATGTTGAAGATGGATGTTAAAGATTTTGTGAGTCATCAGTTTCATAAAATTGTTTATTAAATGTTCATCGAGTCAAGTAATTGCTTATTTTTCTGAGTTTGCCGGTAAATTCTCCAAATTTTAGACTCCCCGGTGAATTTATTCAAAACTTAGTTATACTGTCTACCGTGATTTGGGTAGCTGTAGTTGAATTGCGTTACATTTTGTGTCTCTGATGTTTTCGAGTGTCCAATTGTGGCCACGAACTTTGATCCTCTGTATATAAACCTAATGTGCTTACTTAAGCTGATGTTAGCTTTTACCCGTAGTATTTTGCACCCTGATTTCCATCTTCCAGGCTAGTGGAAAACGAGTTTTCTACACTAGGAATTCAACAGACCCAGTAAATTTCCTCGTTTCGCATTATTCTGATTTTGAAGCGGTGATTCGGTTCATGAATCACCTAATAATTTGCGGCATGAATTGAAACTGAACTGTGCTTTTTTAACCCCCTGAGCCACTAAAACGTCGGACGGAAAACTGAATATCCAGAAAATAACACTTTTTATGTAATCCTAGGAACGGCAGAAAAATGCGTATATGATATAAGAACATCCCGATGTACTAAAGTATTTGTGGGGACGTCTTTTCCTTTGGAGGCCTTTCAACCCGACTGTTTCGATGTACTTCACTTTATTTTACACCGAAACAACACAAAATTGTTTGGAAACGTCTTCCTTGCAAGCTCGCTTGGCCTTTATTCTTTCTGTGGCTGCGTTTATCCAATGAGGGTTTGATGAAACATGTGGGTGGGGCAATAGGACCAGGCATCGGACCCATTAGTATTTCGACTCCGCAAAAACATTTAGACAAATGGACACTTCTCGTATAATTAGAGATTTACTGGTGGCTAGGGAAATTCAGTCAGTGGACAGTGGTGGAGCAATTGGACTTGTGTGCGCAGATGATGGACCACAACCACGTCGGGCGTAATTGATGATACGCGCAAATCCTTGGTAGCAGTTCTCATCCTGCATAGGTGGATGAACACTATTTTAGATGGATTTTGACTGATTATTTCAGTATCTTGTTATCGGCACATACATCCATTCAGCCAGCGGATGCCCCTTTTTCATCTATAAAGCAGTTTTTGTTTTTCAATTCATCGACATCTCCGCAAACTTGAATATTTAGTCAGTACATTTAACTTGACCATTCAGTATTGACGTTCTAGAACAAACGCTTGGAGGTGGTTCAGAGAAACTACAAAGGCAGAATCAATGTGTGAAGTTACTAAGAAAAATAGAAACAAGGTAAACGAAAATTCATTGGTTCTAGCTTCTGCACAAACCACCTTCAACCGATGAGGTTGCCTGAAGATTACCCTGATAGGATGGCAAGTAAGAGCTTGTTCAAGTATTCTAAAGTCATTGTTAGACTGCCTGTCACATTTGACAGCACCACTACAAACCGCAGAACCCATCCAAAAATAGTAATCAACAAGTCAGTCATGAAAAAGGACGCGTGCTTGAAAATTTTATAGGTTCTGTGGAACATAGATATATAAGGATATATGTGCGTAACGTCAATAGATTAACGTGAGACCCCATCGGGTATGGCATACATCTGTTCGATTTGCAGTTAGAAAAATTTACTGCGTAGTCAGTTCGCGCCAATATACAGATGCATCCTGAATAGTATGGAAGATTTTACGACCGCACAGTATCGTGCAGACCATGCAGACCATTTCCTGGATTTAATCGAAAGAAGTCATACATTTCTCATCACATTTTCCCTTTTGAACTGTTAGTCAAGGTAGAAAGCACAACTACGTCTACACTGGAAGCAAACCAGTGACAAACATTTTAGTTTCTGTGAAAAGGTGAAATCGAATCGAGGTTGTGAATCACAAAATCTGTGTAAGTGTCACGACGAGTTACCAAAGATTGGTGTCCGGTTTTAAAAAATACTTTAATTACAACTTCGTCAGTTTGTACTACTAACTACTACTAAAGTTAAATTAGTTGATCAATGCATCAGTCAAATGAATACGAATCTACAAAGTGCACTGCTCGACAGTTTCCATCCGGCGGTCAGCAAGGCCATTAGGAAGGATGCGTCAGACTTCATGGTCGATTCGTCTTTTAGATGACGAGCTGTCATGAATGTTTAGGGGCTGGGATTCTACCGCATTGTACAAACCCAGGTAGAACATTAGAAAAATTACCTACATTAATTTATTGCATTACTTTTCAAATCTTCCTCGGTGCATCCTAGAGGCTACATTGCCCAGATGTTGACTTATCAATGGAGCGCTTAACAGCTGTTTCCGTCTGCAAAGAACTCTTAAATGCTTCCCCTGAAGATTTTAAACCTTATATTAGAATGTGATCATCCCTTCCACTCCAAGTTAGAATTTTGAAGTATAAATCTTGCGTGGATAATTCAGAAGATATACATATCTACGGGAACTACTACCACCACCCACGTATTCCATCGCATGAGATGACAAATCGCCGTTAGATGCCAATCATGAGAATGTAAAAAATATCCATCGTGAATGGATGAATAGCTCCATGCCTAGGCAACAAATAGAGGGCTAACAGCAAACCCTTAATCATCATTCTAAATATTGACATTTGCAAGATACAGAGTATCCGTCAATGCAAGTTGCATCCACAAATGATAAAATATTCCAAAGAAAATGAAAAAAGATTGCAAAATCGATCTTACCTAAGACGCAAAACCCATTGTTTCCCTTAAACAGGCGTGGTTACAGTGGAGTTTTGCCTTAAACATTCCACTTCCTTATGAATTAATTAAGAGCTCATTCTTTTGACCTAATAGAGAAATCGTCTAGCAAAAGGTTTCTGGGTACTACACTCAGTACCTCAGCGGTTAGACTATTTTCGCAAACATTGCGGAGACGAGCAATAGTGCTTGCTCGGTCCCCATTTAATTCACATTATTGCCGACAGCAGAAAGGAGTGCGACTGCGTACCAAGTCATTTACCGCAAAAGATACAATGAAATAATTCTTCTCGTAGTAAAGCATAGCATCCCATCAATGCGGTATATAATTTGACGGTTGCCACAAATACTAAATCAGTACGTGATACACCGTATCACTGGGCATCGTAATCACCAGAATACGGGGGATTCTTCATCGATGGCTTTGATAAAAGGGACTTTGATAAAAATGACTCAACATTTGAGGCTATCACTACGTGAGTGAGGTGTACTACTTTGAAGCTTTGCTCAGGGAAATGTTTTAGTCTGAGGACCTAACATCGATTCACAAAGAATTTACATTTTGCGTTTCAAATCTAGTTCCAAAGATATTTTTCTGCTGGATCTTGTGTTTGCCATTTCCAGCAGACGGTTTTATTTGAAAACTAAGATTAGCCTTTGATACCACCGCCGAAGTTCCACTTCCGCAGTGAACTTCCTCTGTGAAGTGGCCGTGTTCAAGTTTTGGCAAACAGAGATAATTATGTGGATCACTAATTTCCCCGGTTTTAAAATTCTGAGGTTGTTCCCGAGAAATTGTGTTTGTATCAGTGTTTCCTTGTTTCGCGACACAGGGTACCTGTCCTGCCCGCCGAGCCGTAGGTTTTAAGATTTATGAGGCAACAAACGTTCAGATTTTACCTACTAAGCCAAGCAGTACACCAAGCACTAGATATTTTGAAGTAATTTACTTTAAAACCAGATAAGCCAGAGTATAAGCTTTCCATATGTTAAATGGATTGTTTCGCCAAAAAATGTCGTTTCTTCGTTTATCAGCGTCTCCTTTGGTATTAGTTTCAGAATTTCTACTGAGGGTACACAAAACGTCAACCGTATGAACAACGAAACCATCCTGTATGCTTTCCGTCGTGTATGAAATTAATTACTTGTTTGGCGTTCTTGATATCCCGTGTATGCAATAATGCTTGGTGTCAGCTTGATTGAATCGAGTAACACAACTCTATAACTGGCAGGTTACACTCAGCTGCATTTTGTGGACCGTTTCTCCTATGTGTTTATGCAAACAACGCGAAGTGGGCCGGTCCCAGCAACCGGGTGTTGTCTCCATTTCATGCAAACGTATTGTCCACAAAGCAGAATAATCTTCAATACATACCATAGGCAAACGAGATGCTGCGCCGTATTAGCTCATTGGGTTATCAAGTGCACGCCACAATTTGTCGTCGGGTCTGAACTTTAGCTGTTGAGTTATCCTCTCCGTAACTTCGGGCTCATAGACGCCCTGGATATGAGGTGACTAAAAGGCTATGAGGCTAGGTGACTATACTTCTTTTACATAAATCTGTCTCCACTCGATCAACGCACTGTAATTTTACGCCCACTGAAGTTTTTTACCACAATAAGTGTTTTTGCATGGGACCTTGTTAAAGTGCCATGGAAACGAACTATGTGAACTTTAACTCAAGGATGACCTAGTAGCTGCTCTCTGCGTTCAAAGCGTATGCGTTGTCACGGGGTGAAACGTGGCCACTTACAACACACAAGTACGACTCCTGATCTGCAAGCACATATACCTGAACTAAGAATCCTTCTAGTCGTGCAATGGATATTGACTGGTAACATTTCATAACATATAACTTGGAAGAGTCCAGTGAGATGTGATGTCGCTGATTCGGAATGAAGTACGTCAACCAAGGCCACAGAATACAGAAATGTTGACGCTGAGCATGTAACACAGTGAGCTGTTCACGCTGTGCATGGTTTTCTGAAGAGACAATGGAATGTAGAATGTAGTGGAATGTAGACAATGAAATTCGGCCCTTTTGAATATCGTGTATAGTAATCAAATGCAATCACTCATCACCGGTTGACATTCAGCATAAAACTTGCTATAATAAAAACCTTAGTACCACTTCAGTCTGACGAAGGTTTTGTACTTATACGAAGTTCGGCTCTTTTTAGTAACTCGGCCTTTTTCGTGGAAACGCAGTGAAGTTTTATACAGATGTCAGTCGTTCTGCGAATGCAGGCTAGGTTTGCGAAGAACTAGCACGAAGTTGTCCGTTTTGAAAAATGATTTATATTCCTTACCAGCTGACAAACAAAGCCTCCATAAAAATTTCTCAGTGGTGCGCACGGTTAAAAGTCAAACGCGATGGGAAAAATTAATCGGTCGAATGTTGTGATTTGGAGTGAAAGCTAAACAGTGTCATTAGGAAACTCAAGCGAATGTCTGCCTGTCAAAAATCGTACCATCAACAGATTGGATGCAAGAGTACCATAAAAAAACCATTAAAGCTTCATTGCCGTCATTTTTAGAGAAGTGGCCAAACTGACCAACTGCAGAGCTTGTTTTAAAACAGTTTTCGTTGTAGTGTTTGACACTTGTATCATATTTTAAAAAAACGCACGAAAATTCGGAGGCTTCATTTGCCTGTTGATTTGCTGTAATTCGGTTTGTGCTATCTACTTAAAAGTACACGATGACGCTACCAGTTTTCGGAATAATTATGGCCTTCCACAACAGCTGAATCCACTTTGACCGCATGTTTCGTAATTTGAACAACAAGCCTAGCACAACATGCCTATCACAGCAGCTGAATATGTCATTCATGTGGCTGATGATCTGTCCGCCGAGCTTGGCAACTGATTTGCAAACGTTTCGTCACCATTTGTGGAGACATCTTCAGTGCGCTGTTGGGTCGGTAGTCCCTCCCTCATTTATCTCGTATCACTGGTGGTGGTAAATGGATTTCGGATTTGTTAGGTTGCTTGCTTTTTCTAAGCTCACACGCTCTGTGATACTCAATTTCCTTGTGTAATCAGGTCTGGCAGGATTGCGAAATATGCTATTCATATATGTGCTTTGTACTATTGAATTCTCCCTATTACAAAGTTTAGTGCATTCATCTTAACCGCCGCTATTCATACTGGGGCCCTTGTGTTGTGTCATGCGCATAACTGTGTAAACGGTTTTTCTAGTACCACACCACTGAAGCTCACGTATCCGTCATCCATCAGCCAAAAGTATTTCCGTGCAACAAGTGATTTGTTTGGTGCGCCTCATCCTGACAGGGTATGTAAGAAATCTTAAACCGAGCCTGGCGTTTCGCTGGACTTCACTTGACGTCACCAAACCCGCCATGTCGGTTATGGTTGTTAATCTCAACTGAAAAACTTGGTGTTTTGGCCGATTAAATTTCAGTTGCGTAACCAGAGAAAATTGTTCCGAATGAGCAGTGTCGACTAGTACGATAATCATCTGACGGCGTTCAAAACAATCCAATGATCATCGCAAAACACTAAACAATATAATCAACCGTAGTGAGCGTCAAAGAAGAACTGTCTTGGGTTGTGGTCAAAATCTTTGCAAAAAAATTCGTTATACCGTCGTCGGAGCGAATCAGGTGTTTTGCGGATATCAGCTGAAGTTTTAAAACAGGGACTGTGTTATTCCAATATTATTGCTCAGTACTTACAGCTTTTGCATCTGCGGTAATACTTTCCAATATTAGTTGTCTCGGTTTTTGTGCGGAATCATTCGAAACTCTGATTAGCTCCTTGGTCGATCTTCCTACAAGCCTGAAGAGGAATGACAGTGAGTTGTCCTACCTTGGAGCACGCTCATTTTTAGATCTGAAGACGGAGCTTCCAACATTCCTCCTGTATGTTCTGTTTTTATCCTTACATTTTGGTTTCGACGATACAAGGTTTTTGCCTACTCCGATGAGGACATTTTAGGAATAATGCAGGAAATTGATCCTCAAATTAAGTTGTCCAACGATGCCTGATCTCGCGGTCATTGTATATAGAATTAATCTTTTTTGTTATACCAAGTTTCAGGCCCGATAACATACTCAGGAAGAAAGACGTAGCAGAGTTAATAAAACATTCGTTTTTAGGGCCAGCTGTTTCGTCTTATAGCACGGTATCACGGATGAAAGAATCATTCGGGTTAACAGAACGTGGCCAGCGCGACAAATGGGACAAGCCGGAGGAGCTTGCCAAATAGGAAAAAGCGCAGTTAATCACTTGGGTGGAAAAGTAATTACTTTGTTCCATCCTGGACAAAACTTTTAGTGTTTAAAACGCAGCAGAACTCAGCTTTTTAGTGGAAACCTGTTTCTCAGGATGAGAAACGGTTCGACCGTTGTTGTAAACTCTGTTCGGTGGTAATGTATGTGATCCATGGATATTGCATCAGATCCAAAACTGTTCCAAGGATGTTTTGAATATTCTCAGAAGTACTTTTTACCCGCAAAAAAGATTTTGGTGGTTTTGTTTCACAAAGTAAGTGTGATTCACTTTATTCGGACTATCACTTCTAACGTAGTCTTCGGTTGTTCCTGTATAACACATTTTTTGTGGTAAACGTGACTTGAGTAGCATCTCTAATGTGATTTATATCGCCTGCTTAGTTATACTTCATTTTCAAGCAGAAGCTTTGGGACATCCGCTTATTTTTAAATTTAATTTCTTGCTTGAAATCTCATCTCAACCAGCACTCGCAAATTCGCATTGTTTTGAATGGTTGATGGAAGTCCCTCCGGAAATAATTGGAGTTCTATGAGCCACTTCTATCATGACTCTGACTAAGTCCAAGTCCGTTTCATCGAAGTTTCTTCCAGCGCTTCTCGAAAAAGCATATTCAATGTAAACTTGGTCGTTCAGTAGACCAAAGTTTGATTGATAGCACATTTGCATGCCAGCAGCAAACAGTTTATCATAGTCTTTGTAGTATAGCGTGACTGAGTTGTATGCCGTGGATTTACGTTTAGAGGATTCGAGACCCCATGAGTGGCTCTACCTATGTTTACCTGGGAAACTATAGACGATAAGGTTTGAGAAGAACAGCCCGTCATACAATAACGTAAAACAAAACAGGCTTTGTCAGATGGGTAGCCGTAACGTTTTCGCAATAAACCTCAGTCGAGTCCTTGGTTCTCCTTACAGGAGAACCACCAAACTCACTTCTGCCTGTGACTGAATGCTAGAGAAGTGGTGAGTAAATTCTGTGAGGAGTTCTGTGTTAAGCAAGCTACTGGTAATTAGCTGTTATCTCCCACTTGAATGTTAATAACTCAAAGCAGTCCTTTCCCTGTCATTTAATCTAAAAATATCAACTCACCTTTCCTTGACCTCTTTCTGTGGTTGTCCCCTCTTCTGGTAGTCTTTTCTTCAGTGTTCTTCAACAGTTAAACGCCACTATTTAGTTATTATTGAGAGGTTTTATTCCACCTTTACTACCACAAGCCTCTTTCACTGACATCACTCAGTGTTTTACAACATGCAACTGAATCACGAATACTTGTGTTTGAGTCAAGAGCTCAAAGAGCAACACTGGGAAGGTGGACTTCGAGTTAGGTGATTTCCTTTGCAACGCAAAGGCAGGATCGGTCGAATTTGAGTAGTCTAGATGTCATTCTTGGATCCACTGACATTTGACAACTATGTAGTTCAAAGTTGATACCTATTTTGCAGGAGACATTTATGCACCCTTATTAGTCGTTCGGCTTAGAATATTAGTGAGTGATCAAAGTTTCCCCTTGTGGAACATAGTCAGCAATCCTCTAGATAGGGGGTTTTCTATTTGGAAATCTGAGAGGACAAGATTCTCGCTAACTTTCACGAAGCGCTTTTTAAGGGTGACTCTGCACTCAACTCTATGTTAAAAAAATACGGCGTGGACAGTGGAGAGTAGCATCCATAGGTTGCCATATAACCAGTTTATTGGTTGAGTGCAAGCATACAACTCATGGAAGAATGTTTTACATTGCATAGTTAAACGTTGAACAAAAATATTCTTGCTCATATTCTGGTACCCATCTCACGCGATATTCGCATTCTGCACGCAACTTGGATAATAATATGCACTTCTGGATGTAAAGGAACGTACAGATGGGTAGGCAGGTGGGCTACGCTACAAATATATTGAAGGTAGCATCACCCAGGTTATACGACGCTGAGGACTTATAAGTCACTCTTTTGTCAGTTAACTAGTTAAGGGATATGTTTCTGGTCGGTACTTACCAAAAATACTAGATACAATTGCTATTTATTGCTTTTTGTAATCAGAGTAAAGTCAAACGAAATTAACTTGCGAAAAAAATGGAAAGCCGGGCACAGAAGGTGGATATATTTATGTTGGACATGTAATTGAGAATAAAATCACCCCAAAAGAGAGGGACTGTGCTTCAGTGTAGAATACAGAAGAACTTGAAAAGAAGATAGAAAAATTGTAAAGATGATGCAAAATAAAATATGATTAAGGTCTGTATAGATATGCAGGTGTCCCGGCACAGAGTCCTGTATTTGCAAACTATCGTGCTTTCTTTTCCGCATATATGGAAAACAACCTGCCAACTGAAATGCTTGATCGGCGAACAACAACGCTCCGCCGGCAACATTACTGCTATACAATAACTTTTTATCCGTTATTACTTGAATTTAACCTCAAAAGGTGACTATTTCTTTAGTTCTCAAGAATAGCTCATGCACTAACAACAGAAGGTTGATTAGAACAGGACCAGCATCCAACTCCGGATTGTGGAAACGAACTAAGCCTACAAACAAAGAACACTCCAAGATTAGAACACTCTCATTAGGGCAGCCTCGATTATTGCCGGGATGTTTTATAATTCAGACGGAATTCGTTTAACCTCACTTTTTTGCCTTAGGATATGGTTGTTCTAAGTAATCTTGTTACAGTCCTCTTGGAAGGAAATAAGATCTTGAGCAGTTGTCGTCAAGTAATTCGGCAAAGCTTGTAATGTCAAGGATTCTGGATGTAAAACACATTGCACAAATCCATAAGGAGAGGACACGCATAAACTCACTCGTGTTTAGAGGGGCCCTGCTTGCGCAGCTGGCATGCTTCGTGTTACAAAAACTGATTCATGATAGGATGATTCAACTGGAAAACATCTTACAGAGATGTTTCCCAGAGAGTCCACTGATTTTATAACAAACAGAATATTTATTTGAATTATTCAAATGCATCTCATTTAGACTGCGTAACAGTATCCCGCAGGATTCTCAAACAAACGGAGAGCGGTGCCAGTGAGCTCTCTACAGGGAGAGCTTCTGTTCGCCAGAAATTTCACAGGCTCACAACCATATCCGAAAGGCTATTTCCTCAAATTATCTGCCCAATTTAGACGTCGTACAAAAGCAAACTCCTTGACAAATCTTTGAGAATTGTAGCCTATGAAGTCATCTCAACCAGAATGAGCGTGCAGGTTTAGGAGTATCTTTGCATCCATTTGGTTAATGTCTGCTTGATGAAACGTATTCAGATTTATTTGTGTGTGAAACGAACTAGGTCACGTAACGCCTGGCATTGCGGGCATGCACGATGATTATCCTCACTTTTGAAACTTGTTCGATGGTTCACTTCAAGAACATATACAGCGGAACCAAATACTTAAATGACCTTTTTACCAAACGAGTGCAGATACGAAAATTTAACGAGTAATATAAGCAAAATCCTTGGATTGTTTTGTTTTAAGGTTTTCCGAGGGTATTCAAAATAATTCACGAGAAATTTTTCGTCTTTCCTCCAAGACATGACGACGCAGATTTCAAATAGTATTTTTACCGCAGAAATATGAAGCAGTTTGTTTTGGTTATTAAACATGTACCATTTTCTGAGCAAATCTTCGTTGACTATTTAGAAAGCATCCAATAGGTTCAAATGTCCCTAAATTCAAGGCCGATCCACAGAAAAGTTTCAGGGCGTTACATATGTATTGTTGGGTCAGGTGAAGCTGTTATATGGATTAAAACCCATGAAATTAATTGCAAACGAATACCCAAGTAATCGCTTCAAGCTTTCTGAATTTCCTCGAAGGTATATCATTTATTCTCTATTGGCAGAAATAGCTAAAAAAAACTCAAGACACAAACTGGCCGTCACTTGAAATGAAAGTCACCCCGTTGAGCTACCCCATACAATGTAGTTCAAGATGGCTAAAATATCCACAATAGTGGGGTACAGAGTGATTTTAGTGTAGATCTTCAATATAGCCATCTATTCATCTATCTGTCTATTTATTCATGTCTGTCAATCTATCTATCTACGTATCTATTTGTATAACCATTCATCCACTCCGAAGCGACATTTGACCTCCATCACGTTGTGTTGATTTTGTAGCAAGCAATCGGTGCGTTTGTTACATTGTATCTGATTTCCTACTCAACTGTCACGCTTTCAGAAGTGAAGTTGTCCCTCGGGAAGTGTCTACCTAAATAGATGTTCGGAATAACGGATGGACGAAATCATTTTTAAACAGTTCCTTTGAAGTCTTGTAGGCGATTGGAACTTTTACTCCAATACCACACTGTAACCACAAAATAATTCACGAGAAATTTTTCGTCTTTCCTCCAAGACATGACGACGCAGATTTCAAATAGTATTTTTACCGCAGAAATATGAAGCAGTTTGTTTTGGTTATTAAACATGTACCATTTTCTGAGCAAATCTTCGTTGACTATTTAGAAAGCATCCAATAGGTTCAAATGTCCCTAAATTCAAGGCCGATCCACAGAAAAGTTTCAGGGCGTTACATATGTATTGTTGGGTCAGGTGAAGCTGTTATATGGATTAAAACCCATGAAATTAATTGCAAACGAATACCCAAGTAATCGCTTCAAGCTTTCTGAATTTCCTCGAAGGTATATCATTTATTCTCTATTGGCAGAAATAGCTAAAAAAAACTCAAGACACAAACTGGCCGTCACTTGAAATGAAAGTCACCCCGTTGAGCTACCCCATACAATGTAGTTCAAGATGGCTAAAATATCCACAATAGTGGGGTACAGAGTAATTTTAGTGTAGATCTTCAATATAGCCATCTATTCATCTATCTGTCTATTTATTCATGTCTGTCAATCTATCTATCTACGTATCTATTTGTATAACCATTCATCCACTCCGAAGCGACATTTGACCTCCATCACGTTGTGTTGATTTTGTAGCAAGCAATCGGTGCGTTTGTTACATTGTATCTGATTTCCTACTCAACTGTCACGCTTTCAGAAGTGAAGTTGTCCCTCGGGAAGTGTCTACCTAAATAGATGTTCGGAATAACGGATGGACGAAATCATTTTTAAACAGTTCCTTTGAAGTCTTGTAGGCGATTGGAACTTTTACTCCAATACCACACTGTAACCATTCTGACGGTCGTGATGTGGAGAGAAACAGATGGGAGGTCATAATAGAAATTATGCTTTGCTTTGCTATTCGAAATGTGAATGAATTAAGCAAACTTACAAAGAACGTATACTCATATCAGGCTGTATTAAGTTAATATGTCTGAGAATCAAAGTATAAAAAACATTTAGAAGGACTGGGTGATGGATAAAAAATGAGCCATCTGGCTGGAACTGATAACATCCTCGAGGGAAATGGGGTTGTCAAGGATGAGATTTGCAAGACATTAAGTTTGATAGAGGCGCGTGATTTCAAACATCCATTTCGCTAAGTCACAAGCATTCCAATGTCATTTTACAGCTCTGTTTTTTCACAGGCCCGGAATATTCGTTCGCACAAAGGAGGAAAACGGGGTTAAATTTTTAGACTGAATTCTACTCACCACCGATACATAACGGATAATAATAGTTGCTCCTGCCAACTCACAATTGTGTTCAGCTACGGGAAAATACCAGATCCTTGCTCCAAATCCTGGAATTAGTCCATTGTGTACGCTAACATGGTATATATTTTCGTTCCTCTAGAAGCACCCACAGTTTCCGCTTTACACATGTTTTGTAAAAGACCAGGTCTGCTGACTCAACGGCTATCAGGCTGTCCCTGAAAATTTTGGAGAAATAGAGTTACCCCCGACGGGTTTACGAAAGGCTGTTTTCCAACATGTTCTTTGACACGCTCAGCCCAACACAAAATAATCTATACATTCCGAATGCCAAAGGTAATATCTCTTGTATGCCATGGAAGATTGTTGATGGAAGCGGAATTTATGTATAGTTGGTTTGAAACAACCAATAGTTTACTTTGCCGCTTTGTGTAAGCCCGGCGTTTTCAAAATGTCCTACTAGAGCTGTCGTCAGCTTATGAAAGTCTTGATTTGAATTAGTGGAGATGATTTCGGTTCTTACTTTGGATCCCATCGCTTTCCAAAGTAAGGAGCTCATTATCCTCAAACAGGAGGTGTATTCCTTAATTGCTGAGAAACTCTTACTGTTTCGGAAACAATTCCTCAGCAAAACCCATATATTTTCTCCATTTTCATGGTAGTTTCTTGCAGAATATGCAACATTTTCCTTAACTTTTAGACACCTTGTACTACTTTCTCGTGCGCATGGTACCCAATATCAAATATTTCTATGCCGGTACACAACACCGGCTTGTAACCTGAAGCACATCTGCACTGAGGAAGTGCCAACCCTTTGAAACACATCAATTCTTGTGTACGTCGTCTGCAGTATCGTCTGAAGTAACGGCGCTCAGTGTGCTTGACACCGTGATATGAAGGATTTCGTCTGTGGAATAATTGATGTTAGTATAATAATTATTGGAGATCAATTAATTGTAATAAAGATTACTGATGGCATTATAATAGACTCGCCTTTCTTTTAATTTCCAAAGCAAATTTCATTTCCTGTAAAATCGACCTAATTGATGAAATTCGAAGATTTGCCTATAATGATCCAGATGCTGTTTAAAGAGCGTCAAAAGCATGAATAAATGACGCATGCAATTTCGAGTATAGGGATGCAGCAACTCAATAAAACTGCCAGTTTGCGTGTTGCGCAGATAAAAATATATGGTAATACGCTGTAATAGTGGATGACTTGTGATTTCTTGGACATATCAAATAATTTTGAGTACTATTTAAGCTTTAGAGCGAGGAGTGCTCCTGGTGATATGTCCAAACTGTCAGGCGTATTTGACTCACTTTTACATTCAAACGGATTACCCTCCGGCGGAACCTCATTTTCTAAATCAGAAATATCCCAAAATTCTCT
>NW_008751915.1:213641-224230 GCF_000715545.1 Opisthorchis viverrini
ATCTATACATTCCGAATGCCAAAGGTAATATCTCTTGTATGCCATGGAAGATTGTTGATGGAAGCGGAATTTATGTATAGTTGGTTTGAAACAACCAATAGTTTACTTTGCCGCTTTATGTAAGCCCGGCGTTTTCAAAATGTCCTACTAGAGCTGTCGTCAGCTTATGAAAGTCTTGATTTGAATTAGTGGAGATGATTTCGGTTCTTACTTTGGATCCCATCGCTTTCCAAAGTAAGGAGCTCATTATCCTCAAACAGGAGGTGTATTCCTTAATTGCTGAGAAACTCTTACTGTTTCGGAAACAATTCCTCAGCAAAACCCATATATTTTCTCCATTTTAAGGGTAGTTTCTTGCAGAATATGCAACATTTTCCTTAACTTTTAGACACCTTGTACTACTTTCTCGTGCGCATGGTACCCAATATCAAATATTTCTATGCCGGTACACAACACCGGCTTGTAACCTGAAGCGCATCTGCACTGAGGAAGTGCCAACCCTCTGAAACACATCAATTCTTGTGTACGTCGTCTGCAGTATCGTCTGAAGTAACGGCGCTCAGTGTGCTTGACACCGTGATATGAAGGATTTCGTCTGTGGAATAATTGATGTTAGTATAATAATTATTGGAGATCAATTAATTGTAATAAAGATTACTGATGGCATTATAATAGACTCGCCTTTCTTTTAATTTCCAAAGCAAATTTCATTTCCTGTAAAATCGACCTAATTGATGAAATTCGAAGATTTGCCTATAATGATCCAGATGCTGTTTAAAGAGCGTCAAAAGCATGAATAAATGACGCATGCAATTTCGAGTATAGGGATGCAGCAACTCAATAAAACTGCCAGTTTGCGTGTTGCGCAGATAAAAATATATGGTAATACGCTGTAATAGTGGATGACTTGTGATTTCTTGGACATATCAAATAATTTTGAGTACTATTTAAGCTTTAGAGCGAGGAGTGCTCCTGGTGATATGTCCAAACTGTCAGGCGTATTTGACTCACTTTTACATTCAAACGGATTACCCTCCGGCGGAACCTCATTTTCTAAATCAGAAATATCCCAAAATTCTCTCTTCTTTGATTTTTATTGCATCATTAATGATTCCAAATAAAATGGTGAATTATTTTCTCTTACGTTATATAAAGAGGTTGGACTGGCTATCTCTCCTCAGATTTGCGCTCTCTGGTTTTCATTTTTTTCATTTTCAGTCGAGCACGCATTGCTTGAAAGGTGGTCCAATTCAAAAAGATACCGACACCAAATACACCTTCTTATACAGATCATCATTGTAAGTATACGAAGTGCGAATAAAGCTCCACCCACATTCAAAGACTGTGCTATAGCGGCCATTTGACGGTCTTTCTAGGTTCTCTATGGGACACATTGATTGAAGACCGACTCAATCAAGTTTACTTATACATCACATTGGTCTTAGCCAGAAATAAACATCTGGACGCTCACTGTAGAAGTTAAAGTCACACTTTTTACTCGCATCGTACAAGGGCGTTGCTTTTTGTTGTTTTTCAAAAACTGACACGCATCTCTGCCAACCATCAATCCTACGCAACTTGAAACTCTTAGAATACTGACGATTTTGTGTGCAACCTACCGTAGGCCGGGAATGTTGCACACGGATCTTTTCCGACGACGAAAGGTGAGGATAGTTTTCTGAGAATTAACGGTTAGTTTTGGTACTTAGAAATTTCACCGTTGATAGAGTGATAAGTTCCCTTTTTCTTTTCTTCATGGGTTTACTTTCATTAGACCATCACCTTGAATAATGGTACTAAATCCTGTTGCATGTAAAATACGTCCAGTTTTGGAAAGGTCACTATCATTGCAACACATACAGTCTGTTTGTCTACTCACTTGCATTCCTTGCATTATCCTCTTATGAAAACAGTGCAAAGATTGCTCCCGTTTTGGCCACTGGAATTCGCTAGAAATAAAACTATATATCCTTAGACCGCATGAGTTTTCTCCATGTTCAGATAATATTTGGCAACGGGATTGTTAGTTTCTGGATAGGAAAGTGTGGTTCCAGTGTAATAGATCGCCTGGCAAGTTCATACCTGCGGAATAGGTATTGTGCACAGGTTAAAGTACTAACGAGCAAGGCAAATACAGTCATAAGGAAAGGCGATTTTATGCCTGTCATCATTCAACGGTCATTCACCTGATAGCCATTCTTTGCATAATCCTTTCCCGATAATTTAGGATTTGTTTGTCAACTCGATAATTAGAAGTAATCTATCTCCGATTGCCTTATGCTATGCCTCCAAAATATGGATGGAAGCAGTCTGCAAAATTTCACCACAAGACCAACATTAATAAAAAATCTGCTTTAACACACCGATCCAAATCGCATATAGGTTACTCATTCTTGCATTGAATGCAAACAATGCGTAAATTTGGCGGTCTAAAGTTGGCTTTTACCGCATATGCTCTAATAATAACTAGGAGAATTTCGGAACCGATAAGCACACTTTAGTACGAAATCATTAAACTTGAAAGTCTCTGCACGCTTGATCATGAATGACGAAAGTATATCTTGGTTATGAGTTCTCCGTCATGCGAATTCCGTAGGCTTTGAGTGATGTTAGACTTACAACCCTATCTTAGAAATCTTGCAACTGTTTAGCTCAGCCGTCAACCCTTTCAATTATTTGCATTTTTGATCTTTGCCCTGTCCTAAAGTGTCATCTTTTTGGGATTAAATAACCAGCTGGGGATGAGTCGGATTGTCAACTAATATAGCTTTACGTGTTATCAAATCTCCAGGGAACCATCAACAGAGATGTTGAGCCTCAGAGTTTCTTCATAAAACATCTTTCCGACTTCCAGTTAGAACGAGAGATGATTTTCTGGAATTTGGATATGAATAATGGAATATTAGTTTGGTTGTTCTTGAGCAGTACTAAGGCTACTTGTGTAGAGACAAGTTCTTGGACGCCGGTCCGCAACTGAGATTGGCAGTTCGGCCGTTGAAAATCACTGGGCCTGAAAGGATGAAATCAATGCTGCAACCTCCACTGAACGACAATTGGTATGGAAGAGTAAGGGCCAGAAATCACTTCAGTGGTCGCAAGCGAAGAACAAAAAAGGTATTCGTCACTGAATAGTGGCAGTCATTGCAAGACAAAATTTATCAGCGCGCTCAACACAATATGACGCGCCGCCGCATAAACTCACTGTTGCTAGCATATTTGCTTCAGGCTGATTTTAGAGAGATGACCTTCGCATTCATGCCTTGCGAGTTATCGAGGCAATCAAACAAACAAAAAAATCAACACAAGTGTTGGCCGGCACCCGAAGACGGAAAGTCTATCCATAGTTTAGTGGCGGTATTGAATAGATACGGATTGAAAGGAACCAAAGAATAATGTTGCATAAGGTTTCTTCTCATCCAAACTAAAGAAAACAAAGCAAATCGCCTGGTTCATTTCAGGGTTAGCGTGAACGTAGTTTGAAGCAAACACAAGCAGGACATCGATTCGCTTTCCCTTTACATATACCACAGTCAGGTTGGGTAAATATAAAGAAAAGTCAATATTTTTGGCAACCTGAGTTGTATGTACCATTTATTTCCCGAAAGTCATGTGCTTTTCAAGTGGGAGAACACCTACAAACTCGGTGATTCAAAAGTGATACTAGAAATGGTTGGCTGCCAGCTATAAAAAAAACCAGATTTGACTCTGTTCCTTGATGATGAGTGGCCATAAATCAATCTCCTAAAAGTGCGTTTTTAGAAGTAAAGAATGCGAGAAACTCAAATTTTACCGTTTCCTGTCGAACATAAAACAAGAATAAGAATTCAGATTGTGAACATTTTGTTCGTCTATTAGAGAAGAGCAAACAACACTTGTCAACCGAAGGTACTGGTCCAGAAAGTTACCCCATCTCCGGCTTTTCGCAGGAGAAGACCCAAGTGACCAGGGTGACAATGGACCAAATATAGTAGCAGTTTGTTAGCTTAAAGTAATTCGGCTGTAGAGTGCCACGTTTTGAATAAATGTGATCGTATCTTGGCAGAACATTCTACTCGTAGATTTCACTTAAGGCTGGCTGAAAGCACGTGATCCATTCTGTGGATCTTTTGATCTCTAATTGCTTTGCTCATCCGTGTACGCCATCCACCTTGCCATAAAAGTGCCTTCTGACACTAACATAGTAGCACGTGTGTGTGTGTGTGCATGTGTGAATGTGGGCAGCCTACTTATCCATGCGTGCTCGTGTCCTAACTGCTGATTTGTTCCGTCGTGATTTCCGTGTGAGCGCACCACCAATCAGAATCAAAAGACTGGCCTTTGAAGGGATGACCACAACGCACTCCATGGAGCAAATATTTTGCTCACCGTTCCCTGGTGTGCGGAACTCGGCACTGCATTTTTCTGGTCAGCGAAAGACGTGCATTTGTTGATTCCATGATGCGGGATACTGAAGGTTTCATTCCTAATTCCATTCACTTTTGAGTAAAAACTACCATAGAATTTCAAACCCGATTCTTCCCTTAGATATTCGGAATCTTTGAACCTACGCATGATTCAAAGTCCCGTATCGGGAACCTCTAGAGAGGCTGAAAATGTATCAGGTGGTGACCAAAGAAAAAAGCTATTTCTGACACCACTGGAAATTATGGAAAAATTCTACGCCTTTTAAGGAGACTTCTCAAAGAAATCAGGGCTCTCCCGCTGGCGACATCAGCGGTAATCGCCTTTTTCAAAAATACAAATTTATTTAATGGCAGTGCTGTCAAGTTGTCACAGTTGTGGTTTGTTCGAGCACACAATGACATAGCCTCTTAACTTAAAGCGGCTCAGCCAGATAGTACCGTTGCTCAAGATTAAGGGGAAACACATCCTCTTCATTAATTTCATCAATGGTCGGGTTTTGAATATCATTCGGAGACAAATTCACAGCTGGTAGCCGCAATCAGTAAGATAAATATTTACTACCCAGATGGCGTACTTATCAGAGTAAACAAAAATCATCGGTGAATTATAATTACACCTGTTAATAAATGGGGAAATCGTTCATCACACCGTGCAGTCACGATACGTTATGTACACTAATTGCCCTTCCACAATAAAGCCGAAGCTGTTATTCAGAATACCTCGTTTTTACGACAGCCACCTATCCGAATCACTAGTTTCATGCAACTGCGGAATGTAGCTTGACTCGAATGTCCGATTTCGTAAGAAAGCTGCAACAAGTGCACAATGATTCCATTATTCATTTTTCTATGTGAGTTCGGTTGGAATATAATGCCCGTACAATGAACAAGGAAGACGTTTTATTAAAAAATCGAATAGTTGGATAGTTTCTGAGTTCTCTTGCAATTTGCCATCCGCTACACGCACTATTCAGGATGCATTGCAAGTCCCTTCGCAAGCCAGTTTTAAAACCCAACAACTGTCACGTTCTTGTGATGGCACCAAATTTAACAAGAGGAGGAATCTGTACACGCCGATGAATCATGAAATCGCTGCTTGGAGATAAATGGAGCTACCCCTGTTTGACAAACTTCTTGCTATTTCTACGCTAAAATTTACGGCTGTTTTAAAGACAACACTTCCGACGGTCGGGTTGAATGCGGCGTTCATGTCAGAGTAACATTAGTCAGGACTGGCTGTAAAGATTTGAGAAGGATTTGGGGTGGCAAAATACTTTGTTTTTGCCATTTTGATGTCATAGTTTACAGACTGAGTAAGCATCATCCGTAAGTGAATACTTGGGGAAGAGAACTTTAGAAACAATGTGACTATTCATCTCGGGGGATAATGTACCCTTAACAGTGATAACAGCTATGAGCTTCGAATCCGTTTACCGATGTCGGATGACGTCCTCCAACAAAACTGCACGATTTCTACTGTGCACAATCGTCTAAAGTCCTTGGATATCCATATGGATTGCAAAAGAATGAACATATAATCATTTTAGTGATCCCCGTCGTTTAGTGAATGAAAACGTACTTCTCATATTTTATTAGCCATGTCTCCGTCCTGAGGGCCCTTCAGTTCCAAGTTCTTTATGCTAAACACCAATGGCGGTCATGCCAACAAGAGTTTGCTCTAGTCACTTCTCATGAAAGACGATCACGAGTATGGGTAGTAGAGCCGCTTATTATGGGATGAGTAGGATGAAATGCCTTTCATCAATCCTATCGTAATTCTGTGAGACCAGGAAAATTTGTTCGCTTAGATGGAGAACTTTTTAATCCATGGGGCCAACGTGAGATGGCCATTGTGCACCAAAATATGATAACGGAAGTAACTAATTTTCCTAAGATGTACTGACCATTGAAAGTCACCTAATTTGGAAATAGAAACATGCAGTTGCATAGAAATACTTGGAAATACCTGACCATTGAAAGTCACCTAATTTGGAAACAGAAACAGGCAGTTGCATAGAAATACTTGGATTGAGTAATAGAGATACCACAAATGTAATAAGGTTACACCACCAATTGTGAAACACAGCTGCTTCAACACGTGCAAGTACTAATTAAATTTCACACTGACTAAAAACTAAAACGAAGGGGGTAATTGTCCTGTAACGTTTTTCTGATAAGGGAATGTATGATGGATTAATCAATATAAAATGACCCAGTTTTTGGACAGTCTCCTGAACTGTTGATTATTCCTATCGCCAGAAGCGACCAAGCCGTGTGCCAAAAATGTGGGATGTACGTGCGTCGCTGTCCGGTTTATTGCATCGTCGTCTCAGCCTGACTGATCGGCACTGAGGATTAAAACGCTGCGAAATTTTTATCACACCTCGTACCTAGTTATTTGATGCACGATTTATTTCTGTGAATTTTATGTCCCGAGTGGATTTGCTCCAGAGAATCACCCATAGGTGGATACTTACGTCGTTTTTTATCCAGGCAACTCCATCCTCTATGATTGCGAACCCTAGAATCACGTCATATTTCGCCAGGCTGGTGCCTGAACAAAGTAGAATATTATAATTAAGTCTGTGCGCTGAACCAACTCATCATGATGCCGACTGTGTAGCGCGAACTTCAGTCTGAGTGAACTACGACTGCAGCAGCACCAGACGGGCTAACGACCTTGTTTGGCTTCAATGTACCAGTTACTTTCGACAATGTACAAAACGAATCACCTGGCGCCTCCGCACCGCTTCCAACCAGTAACTAGAAAGATACGTGAGGAACACGTGTGGGAAATGCGGCAAATGTTTCAGATCGAAAGCTGGTTTGCTAGAATATGTCAAGTTCACGTCCATGAAAGTTTTGGCGGGAACATGGTTGTGCAGTTGGTTGGCACCGTTTACTTCCCGTCTTTTTTCGACGAAGACTGGCTTGAATCAATACCGCCGGCAAGCACAGCCTACTAGGCATTACGAACATAATGTTGTCTGAGTGGAGAATTTCGTTGTCCGTTGGCCCCAACGAAATTTACAAATACCCTTGCGCCTAGCCCACAAATTATATCCGCGTCATGACACGTAAACCATGCAGTTCTGGAGACAGGATTAGTAATTTCTCGGTCAATCGGTTATCAGCATCAAAACCAGGTTACGAATGCTTAACTGACAAGTACAACACGACGATCAAACATCGGTCTCCTCGTCAGAGGCTGGTGATAATAGCCCCTTATTCAGGCAAACCGTGGACTGCACCGTGTGAATCTTCCAGTGCCATGCTGACAGTTTACTTGCTAGTGTTGGCCTTCTGGTATCTAACCTGGGGTTGCTGTCTGGCATTATGGTTAGTCACTTCTGGACCTTCACGCCTCCAAGGCATTTCCACTCACCTGGAAAACTGTATCCAGACGCCGTCGTCAGCCAGCCCATCGGGTGCGGGCAAACTGAAAGCGGATCCGCCAAGCTAACTACACCGCCATCCAGACCCTATGCCACCAAAGACCAAGTGATACAATGTCTGCTGTGCTCGATGGATCGTTGAAGGGCCCATTACACGTAACTGCGGCCTACCTATGGACGTTGAGCAGCATTGGGAGCAGATGATCTCTGCTCCAAAGCACGTGGGTAGCCAGCCAAGTCGCGCAGTTCTACCATCCGATTGCAGTTTGATCGAGTCAGTTGCAGGTGACGAACCCGGTCATCTGATCGATTTAAAGAGCATTTTGTCCCAAGTCCGGACGAGCTCACACCCAGGATGCATCACCGGTTCAGTGTCCACACGCCTACTGGGTAGTTCAACATACTATTGTTATCTGGCGGCTGTCCGCCACACTTGTGCCATGTTTGTACTACCCTTTTTACGCCGGTCCCGAATCCGACTTCAGCGGACCAGATGAGACCGTTCTTCCGGGCCACGAGTTCTTGTCCGACGTTTTCATAAAGAGCTTCTTGATCGCTGGATCCGTGGATTGCAAAGTTCCTCATTCCAGTTTGCATCCCTATATCGAGACAGTTGTTTGAAAGCTGCGTCGCGGTTATGCGTCCTGCTTTGTCACTCTCCAGTGAGTGCTCATAACCTCAGTTTGGCGCTTGCTGATATCTCAAAAACGTTTGATTCGGTTTTGCATGACACAACTGTCAAACTTTCCGAGGCGGTTGGTACACCGTCACCTCCAGTTCGAAACATCGCACAGTCATGTGAGAATTCTGTGGCAGTTTTGCCCAATCCTGAGGTTCACTGCCACAGAGGTATGAGACAGGGGGATCCACTCTCCGAATTATTGACTATCATGGCGATGGATGAGGTTCTTGAATTGTTATTGACTCAACTAGACTACCAGATCTATGACAATTTGGTAGATTTTGCTTTCGCTGACGACTGGGTTGTGTGTGCAGAAAGTCAGGCCACCCTAAAGAGAAGTTTGGAGCTGCTGCGGTCAAATTACAGTGAATCAATCGAGGTAGTCTTCCCAGAGGATACAAGATTTCATATCTATCTCTTCAAACACTGAAAGTTTTAAAACAGTATCGCACAGCTTAGCTCTCTGTCAGTTAATTCAGGGCTTATATGCGGGCTTTTCCATCAACATATTTTCGGGATTCAGTTATAGTTCTCCACCGGTTTTACTTCGCTTGTCCATATATTATAAAATATGGCCTCTCTTAGTTCTTGGTCTTTTCTTGAAGAAGTTTCTGTCACAGTGAAACAGAACTTGTGTCTTCTAAACAGTCCTCATTGTAGAGGACGGTGTTTCAAATGGGGGATGAATAGTCTCTCTAATCGGAAATTTTGAGAAAATAAGTGAGTACCCTGGAGAACAATCTCGAAGACCATACGTGAAGGATTTCGATGCATAAACCGCATCTTGAGAATTATTAAGTGCCGTAAAGTACAATCATTCTTCGCGAAATAATACGTCTTCACTTTCGTTCACTGAATTGGAACTCGTTGATATGAAATAAAGAGTCTGGCTTTCGTTTAGTTGGCTTCTCTTATCGGAACTACCAGTTTTTCAAAACGCGCACCTGAAGATAACTTTTGTGTCCTTCATGCCTTACCTTCAGTTACCTTGAGTAACTCGGGGGCTTCTTGACCTATTTGAATTTACTGTGTGATAAGGCATCACAAGATCTTTTAACTTTTTCACAGAGGAAATTTAGCGAGCATTTTTAACCTTTGCGGAAGAAAATGCCACTAAACGACAAAATGCATTCGACAGACCGTTCAAAATAGCACATGATGTTGGGAACGTGCGAAGAGCATGGTTGGGGCTGGCCTCTGAGAAACAAAGTTTTATATGCACTTTTCCCACTGCGTCTTGTAGTGGACCCTTATTGATGGGTATACAGAATGCATATTTCCGATATGGATTCATACCAAGTAAAAGCAAGTAGTGCTGAAAATTCCTTCTGAGCAACTTACGGTTGGTGCCTTTGTGAAAATTAATCCTGATCCTTTACACCGCCTTCTTTTCAGTAGTAACCTGTTTTCATCCCACATTCCTTACCTAATATTGATATGCTCTTGCAGTCTNTGCAAAGTTCCTCATTCCAGTTTGCATCCTTATATCGAGACGGTTGTTTGAAAGCTGCATCGCGGTTATACGTCCTACTTTGTCAATCTCCAGTGAGTGCTCATAACCTCAGTTTTGCGCCTGCTGATATCTCAAAAACGCTTGATTCGGTTTTGCATGACACAATTGTCAAACGGTTGGTACACCGTCACCTCCAGTTCGAAACATCGCACAGTCATGTGAGAATTCTGTGGCAGGTTTACCCAATCCTGAGGTTCACTGCCACAGATGTATGATACAGGGGGATCCATTCTCCGAATTATTGAATATCATGGCGATGGATGAGGTTCTTGAATTGTTATTGACTCAACTAGACTACGAGATCTATGACAATTTAGTAGATTTTGCTTTCGCTGACGACTGGGTCGTGTGTGCAGAAAGTCAGGCCACCCTAAAGAGAAGCTTGAAGCTGCTGCGGTCAAATTACAGTCGATTATTCGAGGTAGTCTTCCCAGAGGTTACAAGATTTCATATCTATCTCTCCGAACACTGAAAGTTTTAAAACAATATCGCACAGCTTAGCTTTCTGTCAGCTAATTCAGGGCCACTTATATGCGGGCTTTTCCATCAACATATTTTCGGGATTCAGTTATAGTTCTCCACCGGTTTTACTTCGC
>NW_008751915.1:225274-226147 GCF_000715545.1 Opisthorchis viverrini
CTTAGACAAACAAAACATCTTAACATTTTTTTCGACCCTGAGATAGAAGGTCAAGACCATGAGAGAGGAAGATTATACATAACTGTGGGATCATCCCATGGGGTTGATTTTCATGTGTGTTGACTGTCAAGTTGAAACAACGGAGTTCATTAACAGCGGCGGTCGCGGCCTTTTTAAGGAAACCTGCCCTACTTAACTAGAAATAACTACTAAACTGATCACCCGGTGGGGGATATGTCGTAGCTTCAATTGGAACGCGTTAGGGGCCTTATGTGCAAAGTTAACAAGTTGACAAACTTGAGACTCTTCTCCTAGTATAGTAAGGCAACCCTAAAAGACTTCTTCATCTTTCAGATTATAGGTTGAACGGGTATTTGAGATCTAAGAGACTTGTCCTATTTGGGACCTGAACGCGGTACAGGGCATCGCAGGTCTACACAACTAGCCAAATGTGTCTCGCAACTATTCCTAAGGCGAGAACTACGTCCACTACGCTGCTAAAGCCACCGCATCTGAATTACGAGTAAACTTAGACCCCGCAATTTAAAGTGTCTCTTGACTCTACAATCCAGTGCGTTCATGAACACAGACTAAAGAGAACTATTGTCTTTGAGAATGTTTCACCTGTGGTTGGAATAGTGGCAAAGGTTCAAATAAAAAGCATCCCAGCATCCGATTTAGGAAAACAATCAAAATAATGTACCCAAGTATTTTTCGTATTGATCATTATTTTTCTTCTGACTTTAAAACCGAACGATGGTTCTGTTGTAATCCATAGTAGAAGTGTTAGTGAGGGAGGCCGAACTGTAATTTACGATGACTGACAATTGGCGACTGGCCTTTGATACTACCTTCAACCGTTTGTGTAGGATT
>NW_008751915.1:228229-233448 GCF_000715545.1 Opisthorchis viverrini
TCTGTTTGTTGGACAGGGTGCAACTGGCAAAAAGGAAACTATTTAAGTCAAACGTGACTACTATTTTTTGAGACACATTGTCATTTATCACAATCCATAATCTTCGTATACAAAAAAACCGGCGACGATTTACACACCGATAACGGGGTCTGATGGTTGTTGCTAGGACGCCATTCAGCGGACGTTCTTGAAATTCGCGCCCGATTATTGTCTAATAACAAGGGTTTTGGAAATCACACATCATTCGGGACAAACGAAGCCAAACTAAAGGGCCGTAGTCAGATAGGCCAAGAAAACTATTAATTTCACAAAATGAGTGAAACTTCTTTGTGAGTTGTCACCACTCGATGAGCTAATCAGAAAGTGAGGTCACAGTGACTAAAGGAAGAACGGAGGATTATCCCGTGAAATCTAATCAGTTCAAGCATGGGCCCAAAGTTAGAGCTTTCAAAACACTCGAACACTCCCCATACCTTAAAACTTTGAATCACCAAGTAGCTGTAAAAATACTGTCACTTTAGATTACATGGAATCGGCGAAAAATCAAAAAGCTAACCCTTCCACGGTGATAAAGCAGAGCTTTTCTAACTTCATGAAAAGTTCTAGGCAAGAAGGCAGATATGTTTGCACGCATTTTAAGCTGCCAGTCATTCAGGTTTATCTTGCGGATCTGAAATTCGCTGGCCAAAACTGGATTTGCCGGGGACCTGGAGTGTGTGATATGAAGTGCCTAGGGCACATAAGTAAAAAATGAAACTACAGAATAAATGTAGAGTAAAAAATTCGATCACAATTCTCTGATATTTGAGCAATCTCTAGCTGGCTTAACCTATACCAGATGGTGCACTAAATTTTCCGTTTTTCATGGTGCATTTGCATTTTCATCATGCATTTGGCTTTGTGGACCACGTGAGTTATTACTGATAGTTGTTTTACGATAATTGCAACATGTAAGGATTTTGTCAGCCTCCTGGATTATGAAAGCGGTTAAATAATTTTGCTTCATTACCTCAGAAGCCACAACCGACGTATTTTGTTACGCTCTACGCTAAAAAATGTCCTGAAATTGTAAAGGGTCCCCAAGGAACCATTATATACACATATTGAGGGGCTTACCATAGCGCTGTCCAAAATGAGATACGTTCTGCTGCCGCCGACTTCTCTATGAAAGCAACAGTGATGCTCGAAATAAGTCAAAAGAAACGCCCGCCTAAAGTCAACTGCAGGTTTTACTCTGTCGCTCATCAGATAGACATAGAGTTTGAAATCTAAAAAAACTCAGGCGCCTTATACAAAAATGATGTTCATGTCTCTCGAATGTATTGTGAGAAGCCTGTATGTGTGTGCCTCTCAAAAGCCGATTGTGATTCTAGACGCATTCCTGTAGGTATCGCACTCTATTGGCTCGATCTTTCTGTTACTCCGTATTTATACGGATAACATTTGCCTGTTTTACTTTTACTTACTTACTTACTTTTACTTACTTACTTTACACAAGTTCTTAAGTGGTATTGGTTTGTTCGCTGAACGGGGCGATATGATTACAAACGTTTCCCCACCAATCAAGATGACATCATCAGTGCGTTGCTAGGGAGNCTAATATTGATATGCTCTTGCAGTCTTGAAATGTTCTTGCATGCCATAATGTGTTGTTTATACTGGCGGAGACCAAACGTTTGAAAACCCGATGTAGTGTATGCAGCTGCTCCTTGTAGTCAATTTCTCCAAAAAACACATGTAGTATCCGGTCATTGCTCACAGCAAATTAGAATTTCAGTGTAAGCATCTGATTCGTTTGTCTGCTGTTTTCGACTGACTATCGGCGCCACATCTTTCCTAAAGCTGCTCGCCATTTTTCTTTAATCCCGTCAAGAGATAATGTCTCTATATGTCTGATAAACCAAGTAGGTCATTTTTATATGCACAGCGAGGACTTATTTGGAGTTGTAAAATCCCCCTTCCTGATTCATCAGAAATAACATCAGTCAAAGGCAGACAAACTGCAACCAAATGATCGCACAAGCAAGGTCGTTTATGACTGAATAATTTTTCTACAAGAGATAAAAGGTATTAGGCATTCAGACTTTTCGGAGGCCGGCCAAAAAACGGTTCATCTTGGCAACAACGTCATCCACTTGGCAACAACATCATCCAATTTTACGAAAATCCCCTAAGGCTCATCACGAAATTCCATGCCATCTGCCTTTTGTGCATTTCCGTTTCCGTGTAGAAAAGTAAAGTATGACAATATTAAATTTAAGACAAAGTGACTCTTCTTTTAGGAGTGCAGATGAATTTCTGTAGAAGACGATTAGAGAACAGAGATGTTGGAGGGGTGGTAGGATGTGGGGGCAGTTAGCAGGGTCCCCGGTATTTAAAAAAATGAAACTCACCACGCAGGTTCAGGAAATTGTCGTAGTTTTTCATCATAAAACCTGTTCTAGGGAAACTTGCGCAGTGCACAAGTGCAAACGAATCATCTGAATATATGAACAAAGAGGACATCCATGTTTGAATTAAATTTCCCTAAAAGCTGAGGCGCGTGATACCATTAGGAAAAATCAATTCTTTACCTTTAAACTAAATGCCAATTGTCCGCGTCAGAAACAATATTTATACGCCTACACACTTTGATTGGGTTTTATTTCATCAAATTTGTTTCCGTCAAGAAGGATCAAGTATCAACTGAGGCATGGATGATCGACGTCTTTGAGTGACCCACAAACCCAACATGTGAGTTGTACAAACTTATCGTCATATTTTTCAGAAGGTATTTGTGTGATCACAGTGGTAATGGGTATTCTTATTGTACGATGGCACGCAATTTCGTGACGCAGACAAAAGGCAAGTCTGAAAAGTGAGTCGTTCTTGTTCATTTGTAATATTTAATAAATTGCAGAATCAATAGTAACAGATGAAAAATAGGGAGAATTAATATACCAAAACAAGGGACAAACAGCTGGGTTAAAGTCTTGACTGTCTACCTTCGTTGAGGAACGTAAGCGTTCATTACGTCACTGCATGATTTGTTCCATAAACAACTTATTTAAAGGAAATATTTTAGTNTGGTTTTAATTACAATTGTAGATGAAAATTCCAAAATCTCCTTACGATTCCTACAAGCCGAGTTAATCCGAATTCACTGGCTCTCACAGGCCGCTTCGCTTGGTTCATCGTCCGACAGTAGCGAGGTTGTCAAGCTCGGTATTCTACCATACAAAACAGATGTTTATTACAGCATTCAGGAACAACTAACATTGAGCTATGGAAAAGCAAACTGCGTGAGCGGTCGCACAATTGTCCTACCCTTGAGATTGAGGCATGTCTGCCTTTAGTTCTGTCTTAGGTTTTTCACAACGAGTTGGATTTACTGTACAGATGAAAGTATAACGATCATGGCGTATCTGTATTGATATGCTTTATACCGCATAGCGGCAGCCAAGCCCCTTTGTTCCCAAACCTAATTGCGTCTATGCACAAGTGTCCCAGTGATACGATCCCACTTGCATAAATGGACCAAAACGCTCGTGACGTGCTTTCGAACGTTCCATGACCCCATCCCATTGACGCGGTATTACGTTTTTTGATGGGGATCCAAACGTTTGCTAGGCAAGCCTGCTTTTGGCCAACCATAACGGACAATTCATAGATCTGGGTTTCTCTTAAGGTGCACGACAGTCAACAACCCCAAAGTTGCACATCATTTGTTTCGTCCAGACAGCAAGAATTTGCACCATGTTCAGCAAATCAAATTATTGGTAAAGGTTTGTAAACCCATGGTACTCTGGCGAGGAGGGACAGCATAGAATGTTCGATTCCGTAGTCCAAGTTTTGAGGCTCATCCTGGAGCGACCGATTGGGACCACTTGGAGAAATAATGGTATACATATCCCAACTTCATATTTTTAACCACATTGAGAGAGCTTGTGCTACAACCCTTACTATACCTCTGCCTACACCGTCTGTTTGTTGGACAGGGTGCAACCGGCAAAAAGGAAACTATTTGAGTTAAACGTGACTACTATTTTTTGAGACACATTGTCATTTATNGAACAACTAACATTGAGCTATGGAAAAGCCAACTGCGTGAGCGGTCGCACAATTTTCCTACACTTGTGATTGAGGCATATCTGCTTTTAGTTCTGTTTTAGGTTTTTCCTAACAAGTTGGATTTACTGTACAGATGAAAGTATAACGATCATGGCGTATCTGTATTGATATGCTTTATACCGCATAGCGGCAGCCAAGCCCCTTTGTTCCCAAACCTAATTGCGTCTATGCACAAGTGTCCCAGTGATACGATCCCACTTGCATAAATGGACCAAAACGCTCGTGACGTGCTTTCGAACGTTCCATGACCCCATCCCATTGACGCGGTATTACGTTTTTTGATGGGGATCCAAACGTTTGCTAGGCAAGCCTGCTTTTGGCCAACCATAACGGACAATTCATAGATCTGGGTTTCTCTTAAGGTGCACGACAGTCAACAACCCCAAAGTTGCACATCATTTGTTTCGTCCAGACAGCAAGAATTTGCACCATGTTCAGCAAATCAAATTATTGGTAAAGGTTTGTAAACCCATGGTACTCTGGCGAGGAGGGACAGCATAGAATGTTCGATTCCGTAGTCCAAGTTTTGAGGCTCATCCTGGAGCGATCGACTGGACCACTTGTGAGAAATAATGGTATACATATCCCAACTTCAGATTTTTAACCGCATTGATAAACTAAGACTGGCATAGAGAGAGCTTGTGCTACAACCTTTACTATACCTCTGCCTACACAGTCTGTTTGTTGGACAGGGTGCAACTGGCAAAAAGGAAACTATTTAAGTCAAACGTGACTACTATTTTTTGAGACACATTGTCATTTATCACAATCCATAATCTTCGTATACAAAAAAACCGGCGACGATTTACACACCGATAACGGGGTCTGATGGTTGTTGCTAGGACGCCATTCAGCGGACGTTCTTGAAATTCGCGCCCGATTATTGTCTAATAACAAGGGTTTTGGAAATCACACATCATTCGGGACAAACGAAGCCAAACTAAAGGGCCGTAGTCAGATAGGCCAAGAAAACTATTAATTTCACAAAATGAGTGAAACTTCTTTGTGAGTTGTCACCGCTCGATGAGCTAATCAGAAAGTGAGCTCACAGTGACTAAAGGAAGAACGGAGGATTATCCCGTGAAATCTAATCAGTTCAAGCATGGGCC
>NW_008751915.1:236592-260710 GCF_000715545.1 Opisthorchis viverrini
CCAGTCATTCAAGTTTATCTTACGGATCTGAAATTCGCTGGCCAAAACTGGATTTGCCGGGGACCTGGAGTGTGTGATATGAAGTGCCTAGGGCACATAAGTAAAAAATGAAACTACAGAATAAATGTAGAGTAAAAAATTCGATCACAATTCTCTGATATTTGAGCAATCTCTAGCTGGCTTAACCTATACCAGATGGTGCACTAAATTTTCCGTTTTTCATGGTGCATTTGCATTTTCATCATGCATTTGGCTTTGTGGACCACGTGAGTTATTACTGATAGTTGTTTTACGATAATTGCAACATGTAAGGATTTTGTCAGCCTCCTGGATTATGAAAGCGGTTAAATAATTTTGCTTCATTACCTCAGAAGCCACAACCGACGTATTTTGTTACGCTCTACGCTAAAAAATGTCCTGAAATTGTAAAGGGTCCCCAAGGAACCATTATATACACATATTGAGGGGCTTACCATAGCGCTGTCCAAAATGAGATACGTTCTGCTGCCGCCGACTTCTCTATGAAAGCAACAGTGATGCTCGAAATAAGTCAAAAGAAACGCCCGCCTAAAGTCAACTGCAGGTTTTACTCTGTCGCTCATCAGATAGACATAGAGTTTGAAATCTAAAAAAACTCAGGCGCCTTATACAAAAATGATGTTCATGTCTCTCGAATGTATTGTGAGAAGCCTGTATGTGTGTGCCTCTCAAAAGCCGATTGTGATTCTAGACGCATTCCTGTAGGTATCGCACTCTATTAGCTCGATCTTTCTGTTACTCCGTATTTATACGGATAACATTTGCCTGTTTTACTTTTACTTACTTACTTACTTTTACTTACTTACTTTACACAAGTTCTTAAGTGGTATTGGTTTGTTCGCTGAACGGGGCGATATGATTACAAACGTTTCCCCACCAATCAAGATGACATCATCAGTGCGTTGCTAGGGAGCGCAGTGGTGCGTATCGATGGATTGGTGATTGTGCAATCAACTTTCTCAACTCAGCGAACAACACAACGATCATCTACACTACATGGTCCACAAACATTCGCCTTCATAGAAAATTGCCAAATTTTTGAAGCAGGGGAGACCTGACAAGCACTCCTGCAGGGATTCACACGTTGTGTGACTAGAAGACTCTCCAATAATAGCATATGCTGATATATTAAAGGCTGAATGGTCCCATCCAAAAAAGTATTCCTTCCTTTAAGTACTTTCAATTATTTTTGGCAGCCTCCCTCCTTAAACTCGTTGCATTGTGGTGTATTGTAACCTGATAAACTGATGAGATGACTTCCCACGTGCCCACAACATATCGAAATGGCTTTCTAAGAATGTCATTCCAGGACACTCCTCACGAACTAGCTATACACGATTCAACCGGTTTCTGTGTACCCAACTGTCTTCAAAAAATATTGACCTGCCTTGGCCCTGAGCCAACTTTGAACTATTCAACCTTTTTTTCACAAAAATCAAGTGATAAAACTAATTTTCCAGATGTTTTAGCTTGACAATCTTTTCATTTCTCCAGTTTTGCTGGTGATTTTGCTAAGGAACCGGAAAAAGCCATGTGATGCCTTGGTATAAAAAACTAAAATATTACTTCATTCAATAAATGGTAGACTATGTGGATGGTTGCACAGCATTTTGTACACCTAAATTTACTGAGATTTGTGGTGGTCCTATGAGATTTCCTTAACCAATTTTACTCCCTCACCTTGGAAAATTATTAGGTTTGTAGGCTCATCATAACATCAAGCAATAATCCGACCATAGCACATTAGTTAAATAACTTTTTTTAAATATCTTTTTAAAATATCTGATTGGATTTATTAACCTCATTTAGTTTTCTGAAACTACGGTTCTTAAAATATTAATCGTAAACATTAGGAGGAGGCGTGACAAAACAAGACAAACCAGGTGCCATAATAGCGCCCAAGTGGCATCGAGTGCGACCCTTTGACGCACTGGGTGTTAAGCTGTTCGCCGAGAGCAGAGAACCTTTCGTCTCTAAGCGAGGGAAATCATTAGTACGCTACCTGGCTGCGCCTATTCAGCCTTCAAAGAGTACGAGTTTGGTCTCAACGTGAATGACCATTTAGGGGACAACTTTCGAGTTTTTCATTGGACCGTTTTCATTTGTGTTGCGTTGCTAATTTCATTTACTTTCCATCCGAGTGGCGCGATGTGCAACCACATTTCCGTAGAATCTATCGCTCTGCTGATTGGTTCAGTCACCTAATCAGGAGTCGATAAACGCACAGCTACCAACAGTGGGACACGTTGCCCACATGAATCATTACTTGGACGAGAAATCCTCAGGGGCTTGTTTTTATTTGTCCCGACGTGAATAAAAGAGTGGAAAACAAGACTTATAAAAGAAGCGCTTCTGTTTTCAAATCAAGTAGTTTCCAGGTTCGAGATACAGTGGCCAAGCTAAGTCATCGCAAACATGTAGGCCAAGCTAAATCATTCAGGGTGAAGAAATTAAAAGTTTCTCGCAAAAAGTAAGCCCTCCAAGCACAGCTATAAATTTACTACTCCCTGCTTTTTATATATGGGAGCGTTTTCAGGCTGAGCAATGTGAGATCCAATTGGGAATACGTGGTTGTGAACATATAAGGAGTAACTTTCAGTTCCTTGTCAGTAATAAATCAGAAGTATCTGCTGGGTTTAATTGATCATCAGTATCTCTCTCAAAATCCGAAAGTCAAAGCATGATTGCTTAATTAGCAACGTGGGCCGAATCTACAATCATTTGTTGAAAACACTGCATCAGACGACCGAAAATGTTGATTGCTTTACTTAAGGCTCTTGTCCCTGATTAGTTTCTTTTCAGCAGACAGATCATACCGTTGTCATTATTTTTGTAAATGTTATTATATTTTACCGAGAGTGATTAAAACAAACCTCAACAACACCGGGTGATTCTTTTAGAACTCCTGAAACTTTACCCTAGCTTTAAACCTAAGAAACTGAATTTGTTCTGGGCGATGCTACTTTGATGAGGTAGTTCTTGCTGAACTTAACCTGGAGTGATGTTTTTTTTATTTTTTCTGTTCTCTTAACAAACTAAGAAAGCTTCTTGAGGACCGGAATGACAAACGGCACCGATTTTGGCTTAGGAGATTTTGTACACTGTTATGACATCCCCTTGAGTTATCTGGGAAAAAAGTTCCTTACACTCATCTGACATCGGTGGTACTATTTTTCCGAGGCTACGTATTTCCCTAAAAACAAGAATGTGGCGTTCGTTCAGAGTATACCGAAGATACTTAATACCGCAAGTCATTTCACTCCATGCTGGGGAGTAATCGGTACTGCAGATTTTCCAGGTTATTCAAAGTGCAAAGATCCTGATTAGTAAACAAAACTTGTACGATTTCCCTGTGAGCAATAGGGCGTGTGACTAACTAACGCACAATTCACATCAGGTGACTGATTCTACTTGCTGCGCGAGGAACTAGTTCGCAGATAGAATACTTGCAAAACTGCGAAAAATGCTTTTCTCCTTCATAGGTTGCTACTAGTTTGATGGCCAAGTAATATCTGGAAGTTCTTGATTCCAAAATGGTGGATAGAGTTTTCTTCCAAAGGGTTGAAGGTTTGTGCATTTGGGTAGCACTCGCTTCCATACGGGTACAGTGTTGTAGCCCTGAAAGGGCTAAGTTAAGATCAACTGGTGAACTGGACTTTCCCTCCAATCCCCCTCGTAATGTAAGCACACGGTCCTTTAAGCTCGTGTTTCAATCTTATGGATAGCAGAGAAAATAATTAATCAATTTTCGTTGTGGATCGTTGAAAGTTTGTTTCATTCATTTCAGGATGCGAAAGCAATTCGTGCATATTCTAAATCTTTGTCGGTGAATGCCTGGTATAACAAAAAGAAAAGGTCCCACGCTCAGCTGGCGATGCAAACCATGCTTCTTTTTGCACTACCTGTCAAACCCCCCGGAAACGATCTCCAGCTTAAACCAAGCGTACATCCAAACGAAAGCCCAACATTGTTTTTGGCATGAGAGCCGGCGTTAAAGTTCTTCCTTTTGGACACTGGGTAAAAACAAAGCTGTGACATAAAGTTTCTTGAGGTATTTCATACAATTTCATTCCTGAGGTATGTATGGCCTAGTTTCTAACCACCTAGTTGTAAAACTGCAGCAACAAATTAAAACATCGCATAAGGTTATTATCACAGACAATTTTTCTATTTCAAGGGGGTGGTAGAAATGCCTAAATGCTAGTAGACAAATGTTTGTTTGTTTACAATGCGCGTGTTTATTCGCCCACCAAAAGGCCCGATTACATGATCGAATTATTCGTAGAAGTTTGTGCACGTTTACCGCAACCAAATGAGTTCGTTTTTACATTTCTGGCTCAACAAGCGTGTGTCTGAAAAACATTGGCTCTCTCTTCGTATCCGGAGACATACTTTGGGTCAATGAGATTGTCGAAAAAATCCATATGCTCACTGACGAAGAATAATACCGTAAAATTTTGTTCAAATCCTCAAAAATTAAGTTGATGAGGATGTATTTGTAAAAGTGGCTTGGCCTAACAAATTGCATAAAATTTAAATGCCTACACCCCCTTAAATCTTCATATGCAATCACTCTAGCAAGCAGACAAAAAAAGGGCAAGCGCCAACAAATTCGAGTACCTCACAACTTTAGTCTGACATACTCTTAGGGAGTTTTTCGTCTTCATTAGATTATGCTATGGATTGCTGAAACAGGATAAAATATTTTGACTGAACGAGCAAGCGCGAACTGTTCGTTCGAAATTCAGGCTGACTATTCTCAACAGCTTAACTCGGGTGAATCCTTCCGCAGTATGCATTTTGCATACTGCATGACTCCAGATGATCGTTTGCTCAGAAATAATTGTTAAGTTGCCCTCTGCCACTGCCCATGTTGTCCATGCCGCATTCTACGACCACTGATAAGGACTAACATACTGTATCAGCAAAGTCATTGAATTATTTTTAGAAAATGAAGCAACAGATCCTACAATCAGTAAAGCAGAGACTACGTGAACGGCCAAAAGTTTCGTTAGCTAGTTTTCACCTTTTGAAGTACTACTTAGAATGTCTGGAGGCTTACCGAAAACATCAAATTTCGAGTGCTAAGTTGGACACACATTTATAACGATGCATTATTTAAAACACAGAAAAGGGATAAGTATATTTTCATCTCTTTCTCAGATATGGGTAATAAACAATAATGAAAGAAAGAACATGATACGACAAATTAGTGTAAGCTTATTTTTTAAAAACGAGGAATGGCGGCCACCGTGATAACATGATATCGCGCTGATGCAAACAAGAAAAATTGTGTATGATTTCAGCAGTCAGTAAGTGAGTGTACGTAACAAATTGAGAAATAGTCTGCTGAAGGTTCACAGGTTTGCTACTTCCGAAATAATGGCTTTTTATCGGAGAGTATTCGCACCACAAAGCTGGAACGATTGTTTACTTGGACCATTTCTACAGTCAACTCACAATCAGTAATCGATATTTATGGAATTCGCAGTTTTATACGTAAAAATTCCTCATGAGATATGCAGTCTTTCGGCTTAAGGTATCACATTCGTAGTCACTAATCCTATCTGGATTTGCGCCCTCGGATGTTGCTTTGTGAGGAGTCGGCACCAAATACTGTCCAGGGAATTCTCAGTGAAACAATTATTGCCCGTGCGTTGCACGTATCTGTGAGATAAATCGGGCATCGTGTGCATTCCTTCATGAATCGGATTCCAACTGCTCTTCATTTGGTTGAGATTTCGCGGATAAGTAATAATTCTATCCAGTTTTCTCGCCTCAAGCCTACAACATCTGTACGATTCGTAGTTACTTCATGGGTATCTGCTTTTTTCCGACGAAATGCCATCAGTTAATGTGTTGACCAATTTTATTCTCAACAGATGCAGCATTACCAAGATTTTGACAGACCCTTTGGATAAGTGATCCTTGTCTCGAGAACAAGTTCTGGACCCCAGATCGGGAAGAAAGTCCGGCTAATTGAACAAACTAAATTCAAACGCACTTACGGAAACTGGCTGATCAATTTTGGTAGGGTGCGTTCTTTTGGTGCATTTTTATTGATAATACTCATCGCTCAGTTTTTTCTAAATTCTATCTCGATAAAATTGCTTAAGTGACTTAATGAGAACATTGGTGTTTTCATAAGAAGCCGTTAAGGATTGATGTCAGTTAACTTAGTTTGAGAAGTATGTTACTAATGGAAGACTTTTGGATTTCTAGTAGGTTATCTAAAGAACTTCGGTGGGACACCGTGCGAAAACTTTAGGTTCTAGTACGAACAATCTATGTTTTTACTGGCAGTGTGTACACAACCCAACGACCTTTAGATGGTGCATATCTGAAACGTTATTCCTCAATCTTTGTTCCTACAACTGTTGTAGTCACTCGCTGTAAATTTCATCATTACGTTTTGCACTACTACAACGCTGCCAATCAGAAATTTACTGTTTTTCAAATGCACTTGATTTTCACTCTTTTGCGCACACGATAGTGCTTTAGGTTCTGCTTGCTGTCATATTTTTTTGCAAACGCATAGTGATGGGGTTTTTCGTTCATTCGATTTATTTAACATTTACAGTAAGCAAACTGAATATACCTCATTATTCTGAAGCACCAACATCTACATGGTTTAATATTTCAGTATTGGTAGGATGTTTTAGGAAGAATAGAACGCCAGAAGTATAGGCAGAGAAAGCAATGTGTACAGAATCAAAATCGGCAGTCGGAATAAAATTACTTTCTTATTTGACTTACATGAACTTTCCTAATTGAGAAAAAAATGAAAAGAAGAAAAAAAGAAAGTATGAGTTTCTGACTGTGTTTATGGATACTGAGAATATACTTTTCTACGGACATATCTGTCCAACGGAGCTGTGGACTGCTGTTGGCGCTGCGGTTTGAGTGTATTTTCACGGTGACCTGCAGCAGCTGGATTCGAAAGCACATTCTTGGTTGACAGCAAGATCATGTTGGTGATCCAGTTTTCCCAAAGCTCTCAACTAAACGTACGAGATGCAGCGCTTCACGCCTATGTATGGGCCGACCGAAATTCTTCAGGATACTTTGACTCTAAGAATAGCGACTTCAGTGTAACTGACCGACCTCACACCTACGTGCACCTTGTAATCAAACTATATAGAGACGTATTAAAGCGGTGTGCAGGTATATAAATCTAATCACATTCATCAACACTAGACAGCTCAAGAGCCACAACCTTGACTACTACCCATATAAGTTGCCTGGAATACCTGTTCATTAGGCAGAGCTCCCGATCAAGCATCGTGTTTTGTATTTACACCAGCATCGTTGAACCGGTGTGATCAGCTTAAATTAGTAGAACAATGTTTGCACCAGGACATTCCGGTTCTTAATTTCTTAAATAACAGAAATTCGCGCGAGACCTAGCGTTTTGGCGATAAATAATTTTTCCGCAGACTTGTGATTATTACAAGTTCGCTACGACACAACCAACAGACATGTGCAATTTGGAAGAATCGGCCGATTCTATTTAGCAGTACAGTTATTCATGTTTTTCTTTACCGGACATCTGACAGTTGCAACTTCACCTAACCATAGTAAAAAGAATAAAAAAGCAAGGACGTTACCAACAGTAGGTTTTCTTCAGTCCCCATACCGAAAACATTCGGTATTTCTTGGCAGGGGTAGTGAGGAACATTTTATAAATTTCTGATAGGTCATTAATTTTTATTTTCATAAGTCAGTTTTTTTGTACACTGCTAGCTTCATTGGTGACATTTCTGGAAATTGTATAAGACAGTCAGCCTCAGTCAAACAAAAAAATCACTCAGTATAGATTGACAGGCAGACGAATGGATCCAGTCTTCCACCCCAGAAGGCTAACCGTGAATTAACGTTCCAATCTTCCATTTTTGGAAAGCACAGCTGGTTACTTCCATGGTTGCCTTGGTAACATAGGCTCAGACTGTCTTCTATGCAATAAACAATGCTGTATATTTGCATCCAACCAATAAGGCGCATATATGAACAATATAAGGAACAAACTAACATTTCTTGCCACATCCATCGAGACCATTATTCATTAATTATTACTACTGTGCTGCTCAACAGATTTTTCCAAAGTGGAGTTACAACAAACTGCAAAGGTACAATGTGTAACCGGTTATTCAAAACACCAATCGAATACATATTGCTTTGAAAATTCCATGGAAATATAATCATCAAATGCTATTTACCCTACGTCCTTCAAATTCTTTGCTTTCATTAGCAGCATGGCGCGGGCATTCTCTGAAGAGTATTCAATATTAGGACTTACCAATTGCCTTCACAACATAGAACCGTATAAAATCAAAGGCATGTGTCCCAAGCGGGACAGTCTCAATGTTGACCAGTACATATCTGTAGAAAAAGAAGAAAGAAATGTAGGGACTTTTTCACTCATCCACCGGAAATGAATCCTTTTAAGCCAACGGATGGAAAGACTGGTTTTATGACAATTTGAGCAAATTTAATCAACTAGTGGTGCCTTCCAGTAAATGTACGCTACAGGTCTAGCCGACATCGAGAACCTAAATCAGATGCGCTGCTTATCTTGTGGGTTTTGACAATGGAACACATCTAATCCAGCTTTCTATGACGCTGAATTAAACAACGCAAAATGTAGGCTTATAACTTCGGTGGTTTCCCATTTTGAAAGACAGCTAGATCGAGTGTGAGCTAATTTTGCGTTTTGTATTGCTATAATTGCCTCAAAGGAGGAAACCACAGTTGTTTTTTAGTTTAAAAGGTTGTAATATAGGTTATATTTTCACGATATATTGCACTCAGCTTTTTGCTTTCCGGGAATATTCTAGTTTAATAATGCTTTACGCGCAATTTTTCGTCATCTGGCAAGCAGGTTCAGAGAAATGAGTCTTTATCATTATCTTTCTCTGCTAGTGTCCGAAGCATTCCTTCTTTGTGATGTTGAAGAAAACTGAAGAGAAAGAAGGAGCTTATGTAGACTGAGATGATAGCTCAAAATTCGTTGCGTGTATATGACCTTGGTAACTTCACCTGATGTTTCGTACCAAAGGAAAGAAATTACGAATTAGTCATAATGAAACCTCAAATACTTGTGGAGACTAGTCCCACGGGCGGGAAGCATTCTTGTTAACAGTTAAATGCCTTTCTTTGATGGCATTATTGCAATACAGTAATGATAAATTACACAAGCTAATCAGTTTCTAAATGAAATGTGAAGGCCCAGAAAAAGCCGTATTCAGCTACGACGTGTTTCTAACAAACAAAACAAGGCAACGTTTATCTTAAACAGCAAATAAACAAGTAACCTACATTATCTGTGGTAATTTCTAGTCAGTTTTCCTAGTATATTTAGCGTCTGGGTTTCATTCTTTGGATGTTCATGATCCTGCTAATACATTTTTCGATCTAGTGGTTGCATTGAATGCTTCAGGAATACTGACCACCTTTGAAGAGTCAAGTGGCTATTCAAAAATATTCACGATCATACTTCAGGACCTGATAAGTAACAGAACAGTAATATTAGGATTAAAGTCGTTAGTTATAAGGGTGACGAGTGACTGGTCATACTATGTCTCTGTGACAGATACCACATGGTAGGCCTGGTACGTGTAAATTTTAGCCGGCTACCCTATTCTTCTACCCTATTCTTCTCATCACAGAGCAGAGTGTTGAGCAGGCGGCTGTTGAGTTGCAAATATTTCCTCACAATTTGATGGGGCATCGTTAATACGCACCGTGGATGTCTGCTCAGAAATGCACAGAACGTTTTATTTTCCCGACTCGGTGAACTCATCAGCTGCCATCTGGTCAACAATACATGCATTAAATTTGCAAGTATTTTAACAGACTTCCAGTCGTGGAATCAATTTTTGCTTTAGGTACGGTGTGTCTTCAACAAAAACCTTATTTTCTTATGTTCCAGCTGCCAATATAGGACAAAGTATTTTTTGCCCCGAAATTAACATACCTATGAATCAAAATAGAATACCAAGTATTTAAAAACTCAAACACTATGGAGAGCTTGAGCTTTCCTTCAAAATAGGGATGAGAAGTCCCAGTGGGCTGATTTTTTAGCTATTCAATCTTTACGGGTAACTAAATGTCTGTCTGAAGTGATCATCGCCTGGGCACCTGGTTTTTCGTTTTATTCCAAATCAGCTGACCTTTTCTATTGCCCAGAAACAAACCCTCCCTATAAAAGACACGAAGCTGTGGGGGGGACGGTCAGGCCAACATCGAAAGACTTCAATAACTCACACGTGGATGTGAAGCCAATCAGCCTAGACTGTCCTCTGTAATTTGCATCCACACTGTCCTGCTTGTGGGTGGAAATGGCAGAAAACCATTCCAGCCCAAATGCTTCCCCACGTCTAATTTGCATAATTGTGTTTGGAACTGGTCAGACTGTGAGTGATTGTCCGTAAATAACACGTTCTAATTTGAAGTAAATGAATAAAGACCAGCATCCCGCTGTTGCCATTGGGGATTTTTTGGAACTAGAAGTCTCCCAAGAATACACAATTTGTGGACTTGTGTAGACTTTTGGCTGTCTTACTTTTTCCAATGGACCTCGATGGTGATAGAATTACGAATGCATGTTCGGCTTGCTAAATGGCATGATCTTTTGGCAAAATGAAGGATCCGGTTAAAATGGTAGAATGATAGTACAAACCAGACTACTGCAGGTGCTGCTTCCCATGGTGCCCAGGTAACCCATATTTTCATCTGAAATCCCAGAAATAATATGGCGCCAAAAGTCATAAAGAATTGCTATTTATCTGCGTCCGTTTGTGTTCGCAAAATCATTAAACCTGATGCATTTTATTATCCGCTGCTGCTTCAACTATTAGTTGTGTTTTTCGAATATAGGCTCCTCTATCGAGGACTTGTTTTGCATCCAAAGTAAACCACTGCTGCAAATGCGTGAAGAACTTTCCTGCAGTCTCATCCCTGCAGGAAAACACCAGCTGTGGATGTAATATCGTGGTATTCCAATTATTAGTGGAGCACTTCAGCGCTCGCCTGAGTGGCTAATTAGCAACGTGAAGTCGCACTTTTTTCAAGCAATAAACGTATAATCATATTCAGTGTAAATTACTCAGGTGGGGGCTGATATGTGGTGTCCGCTTCAGAGGATATTACATCATTACTGATGATGCTACGAAAGAAACAATCTTGAAATCTCAAATGTGGTTCAATTCTACAGCTGAATTCAGCTGGTGCTGAAATGTGAAGGGACACATTTCTGTTAGTTCCTGTATGTCAGAAAGCACAACAAATCTGCACACAGCTTTAATCGGTGCTCCTTGGTTTCTTAGCATAGAATAAGGTCACTTGTATGATGAAGTCCCATTTGAAATTTCTGAATACCCTCATGATTCCAGCGAATTGAACTGTTCTCAATCTATGCCCAATTGATTATGAAAGAAGTGAGAAATTTAGTTTTCAGCTTACGCGGATATAATATACCAAGCAAATAAAAATCGACCAATCCTCTCCTCGAATATGGTCAGAGACAGCCATCACAGTTGTTACAGTGTAACGATGTCAGATATTGGCATTAACGCTTCGTGCTCATCACTGATGATGATAGGTGGATGACCGGTAGAGACTAGATAACATAGTTCATTGCTTTTTGTACGAGAAATTAAAGAATATCATCATGGCTCTTAATAACTACAGTATAAATTATCAGGCAGATTCTAGTCAAGTATTCGGTGTGTATGCTTAGACTGAAAGGGCTAGCTGATTAACCTCGCTAAAAGTGTAAAATTTTACCTCTATTCCTACACACCCGAAATTTCGCTAGCGAACATCCGGCTTTAAAACCGTAATAAAAAAGTGATTCCCAGTTATTTTACGCACCTCCAAAAATGGAATGGTCAACACCCACGCGTTATCCACGATACATCTTTGGTGATATATCAATTGTGCTTCCCCACTAACAGCTTCCGTGATGTTGACCTGAAGGGTAGGATGGGGTGACTTGCTTTAGAAGAGTGAATCTCTAGTGACTTCTGAGGTGCAATAGATACTCTCTGGCCTGTTATTCGTTCACGTCAATCTGTTCAAAGCTGACAACTTGTTAGTTCTCTTTCGGTATCCATCTGAACGCTTGTTGAACGTTATTTCATTGATTTAATACTCGATGATCTGCAGATGTTGACAGATTATATCAATGATTGAAGAACACTCAGAAAAATATTTTGTTGCTGAATCTGGCGTCACTCGAAATGGACAATGTCTCAGTGGCTATGGAGCGAGCACCAGTGGTTCTCGTCTTCGTAAGGAGAAAATTGTTTGTCGTTCCGGCTAGAATCACATTGGTTGCATTTAAACCCGACGCTGAGCAACCTGGTTTTGTTTTAGGCATGAGGAACTCGCTCTTTTCAAGGCCAGAAATAACCGATGATCAAAAACATCCGATATCGACCCAAAATTTGGAATGGTAGTCCAAACGGTTCAGATCATTGACAGATCATTGCCAATACTGTTGTTATTGCTACTCATATACAGTGTAAAGATAAACCCAAGCGACAATCAGTCCTTAAATAGAAACCCAATGCTGTCAATCACTGGGCAATACCAAGATGTGAATACAAGACATTTATAGGATCTTAAAAAACGTCCTATTTTATGGACTCACTGAGCGATAAATATGCTACGTATTTAGAACACTCTGGGTCGTACTTAGCTGAAAGCCTTCAGTTCTAGACCGTAGAAAATACCACTACGGGATGGAAATGGGGACAAAATATAATCTGATTTTCCTGTTTTACGGACAAACATGCAATTTAAAAGCCTGGCAAACATGTCATTATTAGAATTACTTGACAGTCAGTCGTTCCAACCAAAAGTTTTGGGATTTTTTTTACCACTTTGACGATTTTTATAACCCAATTCCAAAACAATCTCGCCCACCCCTACGGCTTATTTGACGGTGCTTTTACGTCGATCGGTGCATTAAACCATGACATTTATTTTATCTCACAGACGAGCAAAATAACTAGGTTTGTTTTATCCATTTGTTGTATTTGTCGGCAAATTCAGCAATGTAATCTTACCTCGTGTAACTCGGTCAATGGTGCCCGGAATGTTACATCTAACTGCTCATTCATCCAACATACTGGTTGGTATACTGATATGGGCTAAACAGCTCTTCGATTTCCTCAGCGCTTACCTCCTTTCACCCTTTGAGTGCATTTATCAGTTGCTTGTATCGTCCTTGTGCCAATCACAATTGTTAGTTATGCACAGCTATATCCACCAAATTGACACAGATTACCATGATAACAAAAGCTGGATTGACCACCCGCGAAACAAAGTAAGTGTCATGACTTCTCCCATGATAAACCTAGGACCGATTTCCAACTAGATCGCATGATTGGGGGAAGAAAGAGTTCGGTTTTATCTCAGCCGCTGACAGCTCTCCGAAATTTAGGACAGAGATTGAAACCTATATTGTACGTTCGAGAGGCCTGTCAGTGTAATATTTGTGGATTTAATGATTTTGGTCTCAGCAAGCCTTAGATCGAACCGTGATTGCAAAGTAATTACCCAAGTTCATGATGGGCAATTATATTGAGTGTAGAGCACACGGAACTAATTGTGTATGTGTACATGAAGGATTTAATCGTGATTCTGTACAATTTCATATTTAGGCGCAACAATATCCCTACAGTAACACCAGATGGTACCAGTCGAAAACGGCTGGTCCGGAAAAATGGACGTTGTATGGCGGTTTTTAACCTAATGTTTGTCAGTAAACTTATAGTGACCTAAGCAAAATGTAGCAGGCCGTGTGAAAGGTAATCGGATGTCTATTGATAAATTAAATCACTAGGACAGCTTGAAATACCAAGTTGAATGTGACGTAAACTGGTTGTCACCAACTGCTGTCCAATAAAGATGTCATTTTTTACTTCGAAGACATGCTGGCAAAACATTTGAGGAGTAAGACAGTCGAAATTAAGTGAATACGACCAGCTCAGATGCTTTCGCATTTTTGCGCCTCCCAGAGTAATACACTTGTGACTATCTCTGTATGTGGCTGGAAGCTATACAAGACAGTGTACTCAAGTGACCCCATTGCTGGTTCCTTTCCAGCCGTGTTGCCCTTTTAACGTTGCGCAAATGCCGGGTGGGACGCGATTCAGTCGGTAGCGACTTACCCTGATGACGCTCGAGTCGGAAAATTTTGCTTCTCTTTACATCCTAATTTAATAGTTTTATTTTAGCTACAATGGACTTTTTAGTAATCCACCGTCCTTATTCGTCCTTACAACCCTTTACAAGCGCACACTATTTCGGCACCAACGATGAGCTGGCCATCCACATTTCTTAGCCACTACTAACTTGTATTCTGTTTTCCCCGCAAAGGATAAAATAATGAATGTGCACAGCGATGTAGTATTTTGGTAAAAATCTGAACTGGCTTTCCATGAATAACTCTGCGAATAACATTCCAATTCGATATCTGCACAAACGTTCATATACCAGGAATTATTCAGGATGGATGTGATGAGTTAAGCAGTAAATATATGAATCATGACTTTCTGTTTTGTTTTGTCTACTTATCCATCTGACATAGAAGGTGGACACTTCCAGTAACCGATTATCACTTAAGATGCTCTTAAATTGGTGGCAGAAAGGCTTACTGATAAATGAATCCAAGATTTGAGTGGACGATATCATCTGTAATGCTGTTCCTACGAAAATTTATTGCCATTGAATTGATCGGGGTTAGAAGAGAAAGGTATTGTTCCGGTAAGCACGTTTGTTTTTGTTACCAAAACCTTGCCGACTGCTAACGATGAGGCTGAGTAAACACATGATTTCCTTCCCGGAGAGTATAACACAGAATGAAATACAAAATGCTATGAAATGCGTTGCGGCTATAGGCAGAATTCAATGTGTAGGAACCATATTATTGGGTGAATCTGTCTGCCAGATCAACCCATCATTTTCGCCTGCGGAAAAACCCGTATAATTTTTCACAGTGGACTAGACGTGTCCTTTTCCCCTTATGGATGCTATACATAACCACGACACACCTCAACCAGAACTCGCCGTTCCTCAATATGTTTAAATAAACATGAACGCTACCAATCATAAAATGGAAAATTGTCAATACGGAAGTTGGGACAACATGTTACTATGTTGACGGAATCTTGTTCCATACTATGATGCCTTCGTTTGTCACGAGAGGAAATTTCACACCTGACCAAGAAACTTACCAAGACGTTTCTTTGACGTCGAACTTATTCACCAAAAGTCATATCTGAATTGTAGTTACTCGGCGGCACCTCGGAGGACATCAAATGGTATATATTCCCCGTCTTGTAAAAAGCCTGGTGCTGTTTGCCTCTTGGTTTTATCAGGAGACAGTTTGGTATTAAAAACGTCATTCAAGTTGATTAGTACACTTCTGGATGCTGATTGGATCATCCATATGGGTTGAATTGTATATTGCTAATGGAACCTGCAGTTTGCTAATATGGTACAACTATGAGTCCTATTTCTGTTTGGCGGAAGTGTACTTTCTCCTTAATTCATTTCTTTATCGGCTAAGATTTTCTGACTGAAAACCAGAGAACTCGAGCTAGTAATACGCTACACAAACGGGGCTTTGGGGGCCTACCGGTTTAGTCTGCGTAATACAGTTGATCTTAGGGGCTTTTTTGAAATACTGGTAGGTGGATCATGAAAACCCAGTAAGAAATTTACCTGATGATCCAACGCCGAATCTTTGTTCCCAAAGACCAACGTTTAGGTTTTGTGGGCAGCGCAAAAAATCCTTCTGTGGTGCATCGTAAGATTTCGAAATACGGGGCGTAGGGAAATAACTGTATGTTACCGTCAATGCTTTAAAGGTGACGCAAGTTAGAATGGTGCTCCTACTGAAAACAACCCAAATCAAGCCGGCCACAAACTGCAGTTCAACAACAACTAAAGAGGACATTGGATGAACGCATAAAAGTGTGGTAAAGTTAGTTCCCGAACATAATAATATTATGATAACACTATAGCAGTACTAAATTTGATTCAAGACTGCTGTAATACTTGTAACCAAAAATGCGCCGAAAGAGGTGGAGGGCCCATTAATAGCGCTGTAAGAGTGGGATCTTCTTTCATCTGTTGTGATTTAGACACATGGTCCTCAAGAGTTGATGGGTCATCGTAAAAGACAATACAGATACTGTACGTTGCCAAAGAACACAATATTATATATTGCTACACAGTTTATCTTTGTGATACTGTACGCAACCAAGTTTTTACTGCTATTTAATGCCGTCGCGCTGCAGAAACCCATGCATCTTATTTTTTTGTCAGATCGGAATTCGTGTCTGGTCGAAGAGGCTTTGGTTATTCTTCAGCAGCAATAAGTTTCCTAACCTTGTAATATATGCAAATTCCAAGTAAAGTGACAAATTAGGTTGCTTTATGGTCGAAATTGTTATTTTCCGCTCCTCTCGACGTTGTGACCGCAAGGTTTTGTACTTTAGACTCACGAACAGGGCTTGCGACGCACAGAGTTGGGTGCCGTTGTGCAACATTTGGTCATTCAATAATCAGCTTGGCCATCCGTCCTGTTCCGAAAAATTCTATTCAGTACACCTCAAATCTACCTAAGGAAGCCACAAAATTGAAAATTCTCACTGCTATGAGGAACAGTTTCAAAGTAATCACTGTGAGGTGGCTCACGTGGAGTGTTCATGAACTACTTGCGACATATAAGTACACAGAAAAATAAACCAAAGTGACAGGACATTCAACGCAATTGTTATGATTTTTGGAATTATTAGACCCGTACCAGAGTTTCGAATTGCCATTACACTGATGGAAGTAATGTGCATTGTGTTATGCCTTTTAGAACAACTTTTGGGGTCCAGCTAAAATTATGTTTGACCACTGTTTTCGTTGACGAGTCTTAGTTTCCGAACGAACTCTGCAATTATTGTAGTATATCGCGTGAAATCCAGAGCCCCGAGTGTTTTTTCTCAGAAGTACATATTTCGAAAATATGACACGCACAGTTGAATGTATAATTGCTGAGCTCAGTTGCAGTCGTGCAACTCCCAAGCAACCATTTTCCGGTACGCTTCCTTCTGTTCTACATTTACTAGCATCCCTGACAGGACTTAATGGTGGAAATGCATGTTGCTGAAAATTGTACACCAGTGGTCTTTCGGAGTGTGTATCGTGGGCTTATATGGTTGGAGAAGAGAGGAAGTCTAAACGCAGTTCCACTAATGGCGATAGCAATAGTCTTAGATGTGCAGAAATCGGAAATCACTTGCAAATCACTCGCAAGTAAACAGCATAGGATTAAGAGAAAACGATTGGAGTTCTAGTACCAGTTACCTGTATCTGACAACGTTCCAAGCGAACATAAAAGATGCTTGTCTAGTATTTTAGTAGGTTTTCTTTTACCCTGCTAGAGGATGAATTAATCAATCTGCTCGCTAGTGACTCCTCCTGAAATGGAGATTGAGTTGTATTAGGGTACCCCATATCGGCTTCTTCTGTTAGTTTCAAACTTTTATATAAAGGTGATGATAAATTTACATAGAAATGTTGAACGCCCAGTTTATATCTGCCATAATCCTTGGGGTTTTTACGAAGTAAGCAGCTGTAATCAGACTTGGGTTACACAGAAGCCATTAGCATATAGAAAATAATATGAGCGCCCTAATCTTGTCGAGGCGCCAATACAACGGATTTTAGATTTAATCAATGGAGGAACCTACCGATTACTTAGCCGCTAAATATATGGATGACACTATCTCAAACTGACAGAGTTGATCAACTTAACGGTTGAACTTATGTGGCACGGATAGTTCAGCAGAAATGTGGTGATCCCCCGGAAGTGTAGATGGACATGGACAAAACCATCTGTGAATCAAGTTGCTCGAGATTTTACAGAAGGCACTTCAGCTACCAGTAACACGTAGGACCTGAGCACACAGTTTGTCGCAGATTTTTCCGGTAACCGACCGGTTAACACGGTCTTTGCAGTTGAGTTCACCTCATTCCTATCTTCTCTTGCTGCAAATATGTGAGAATTTCGCAAAAGTTTACATACGTGTCTCGAAATGAGAAACGAGAGGTTCGCCGACTGGCAACAGACTCTTTAAATGTTTAAAGTGTAATAATACGGGTTAACCTTACAAATTTTCAGAGTGTAACGGACCTAACTGCAGTAGACAGCGTCATACACATTAAGGCAATGACGTGATCAGCTGCTAGACTATCATGGTTAGTTGCGATGCCACACCAAGAGACGCAGCGGTCCATTGGGGTTTGCAACCGCAAGAGTAAGAGGCTCGAAGGTTTGGCTGAGCAACTACGCCTTCGTCCACGCAAATTTGCCTCAGAAATACTTTCGAAAACTGATGCAGAAATACGCGTGAGTGAAATACTACTCTAAAACCAAGAAATTTTATTTCCATATCTTGTTCCTTTTACAGTGTATTAGTGCACAGGTGATGATAGCCATAATATAAATCAGAAGGTGAATGTGCACTAATAAAAGCTTTTAGTATTTCTGCGACACGTATAAAAATAAATACAATGTAAAATGGGAGCAAGTCAAAAAGGGAACTTATCGGATGCGAGAGTCCCTTGGTGGAAGTCCGGACGGCGGGAACGTGTTTTTCTCCGCAGTTAGACTGCTACACGTACTCCATGGTTGTCCGTGGACTTGTGGAGAGGTTGACGTCCTGCTCCCTGCGCGCGCGCGAGTCTGTGTGTCTTGACTGGGTTTGGTTTCTCTTTATGTAGGTCCCAGTGCGTAAACGTGGGCGCGTCGGCACATGAGTGGTTGCTACGCTGACTAGGCGGTGCAGACAATCGATGTCCGATGAGTCAGCTTAATGCGACGTGTTTGTGCGTATGAGAAAAAAGACAAGCCTCGCGATCCAGTGAGCGACTGAGTTGAACAGTCAAGTATGTGGGTGACTGGGTCGCTACACAGTGCAGTTTGGTTTCGGCTGGAAAGGCCCACTCGGTGAATTAATGTCTGCTTCTGTACCGCTCTGACCTCTGGTACATTCATTGTTAAGTAAATTAACACTCAAAAAGACTTAATTTCACTTGCGTCGACAGTCATGAGCTTCCGCTTTGGAGTAAATTATGAATTGGACTTTGAAAAATCAAATTGTGAGGTATGTTCGTGAGTCTTCCACCGCTTTTCAAGATGGCCACTGGAAAGCTGGCTTGCCATGGAAGCGCGAGATATTGTGCATTTTAAGAACCGTACAGCACTCGAGCGATGGTATTTCACTGTCATCATTAAACCATGTGGATGTTAGGCATCCTGGTATCCTCTCCTGTTTGCTGTGAAGTTACTTTCATGTTCCGTCTTCAGTGTTGTTCTAATTGTTATTTTCGAATTGTATAAAGGGCTCGCTACGTCTAGATAGTAATTGCTGCTGTTTTTCATCACATTTCGTCACATTTGTGTGCACTTTATAACCTTGCTGAAACCATTCATCTTGTCTGTGCACCTAAAATTGGGTACCCTTGAATTTGTTAAAGAATTACTTTTTTCAGGTCACCTGTTAGTTCTTTGGGTGGCTGATCATTCTGCGTTGCGCATGAGAGCTTACTTGAGATTGCTGTTCACTCAAAGAGCCACTGGATATAAATTCAATCACAGGTCGGCTCAATGCACCATGTGTAGGTGTATGTAAGTGGTCACGGAATCTGCATGTCATTGGGAAGCAAGGAGAAAGCTTGGTGTGCAGCAGACTATACGTTGAAGTATGTGCTGGATGAAAGCAGCTTGTCTGTCAAGTGGAACGAAAATGCATTCGTATGGCGTAGAACTGGCGCTCCGTAACATCGCAGCCAAACACAAAGATGGCTACTTGCACAAACCTTTTCACTTTGTCCGTCAAGAATGTTCTAGGTCGATAAAATCCGCATTCTTAAACAAACTATACGATGCAAATAAACAGTATCATGCATGACTGGATGACTGGTCAACACGCCATCCTCTGGTAGGAAATGGCATAGGCTTCACATTTATCCACAAAGTGGAGTGCCAACAAAATACTTACCAAAATGGGCGATTGCGTGACTCGTCGGCTTTCGCATCTGGTAAACGACGGAATAGCATAGTCTGTTGTTTTCCGATGAAACGCATGTGACTACTGTGCACTCCACCGGATCCTAAGGACAACAATCGCTATCTCTATCTCAAAGCTCCACGAACACAGAAGTCATGATGTGCCAAAATGGGAATTCGGCTATCACAGACTTACTTAACAAAGCAAGTTGACACTGTGGTTACATGGTTACATGTGTCCTGAGTCCCAAGGACATTTTCAAACATAAGCTGACACTGCTGAATTTTCTCTCTAAGTGCTCAAATAAAGCATATGCATCTTGTATGTGACGTTTTACTGCCTTCCTGAGACCCGAGGAAGAAGAAATGCGTCGAGCAAACTCTTTATTTAACAAAATAAGGGATGGCATAAACGGGTCTGAATTTTCGGAAGACTAATGGAGTAACTCCAGATTACACAAAGTAGGACAAAAAAAGATATTATACATCCAAAGGAGCCATATTTTCACGCAAAATGCTCCATTCAGGTGGCTGACATCTTGAGAAACCCGCGTCCTCGTGATAAGCGCCGACGCTGAACACCAATCACACAACCATACCACACTTTCTTCCTCCCAATTTTTCGCCTTAAATCACGGGGTGCTAGAGTATCCGATCCTGTTGACGATTCACGCCTAAACGTCGTTTGGCTTCTACTTCCTGCTTACGCAGCCTCCAAGCTAGCACAAAAAGCCTGAGGTTCTACGGCAAAAAATTCACATCACCCTGCAGATTCGAAGAATTCTGACGTCAAAAATGAGAACCCACAAGAAACATGACGTTGCCGAAAGGGTAATGCAACAACAAAATGGTGAGTGTGGGACTATGAGACTGCACCGCTATATATAATGTGAAGCTCACATTGCACGCCATCGATCACAAGCCTTTGCACACTAAATGGTCTAGTATGTAAACCGTTTTCTCGCAAATGCAAGCAACCCCTAACATTGAAAGTGATTTTTTTGTGTCTACCATATGATCAGACACTCTGCATCCCGTTGAAGGGACAGTTCGTCCTGTCGACGACCACATTATTTCTCTTGATTGCACCTGGCCTATTCCGCGCATTAACGGTGCATTATTTATCAAAGACAAATCAACATGTGACTCTTCCTCAGGGTTGGAGTGTGCAGATTTATACGGTTTTACAACACACCCCGTGCTACAGACCCAAGCTACTGTTGGACCCCACAGTAAATGTCCCTATTTTACCCATCCACTTACATTTCCTCTTACCTCGTTTATGAACAGAATTTTCAGGGTAGTTTGGATTCAGGACGATTAAAGTTCTGTTTGTGACTTGGCACTCTCAGGACTCCCTCACTATTTAGGTGCGCAGTAATCCACAATTTAAGATTCTCATCGTGCTGTACTGAATATATACTCGTTTCCTGTGCGCTGGATTAGATGCAAAGTGCGTTGATTCGTGAGCCAATTAATTGTCACATAATAGCACCATTATTACTACACTGGCTGGAGGAAGGCTTCTATTGTACATGCACGAGGGCTGAAATGTATGCACCCAAACGTGACTCACCTAGGTTAATACATTCTGCAGTAAAAATGCGTCAACCGAATTGCGCGCCGTAGCTGTTGCGGATTCTAAAAGCTTAGGCACTGGTAACTATAGCAAACACCACTCTGTTGACCCTACTTTTGGGCGACGAGTCAATCCTGTAATAAAAAACCAATCACTAAAAGTCAACGTATCGGTCTGCAAGAAATCACATGCGTCCCGATCATAGTGGAGGCAAGGGTCGTAGAAGCACCATTCATATGCCGGTGCTTGGTTTGAAAAATAGCCCCACAGGTTATTACGGGCATTGAGTTCTTTTGGTGATGGTGACTATGGCCTAGATATCCACGACTTGGAACGAGTCATGGACATGAACAAGGCCCGAAAGTACTCAAAGCAAAGGTCCGAAATTCGTTAACAAAATCCAAAAGTTCATCACTTATGGCACCCGTGCAGTCATTGTGGATAGATACAACCTACAATTCGTCTTTCATTGCAGTAGTGAGACGTATCATTGGCAAATGTTTCTAGTGCAAACATGCGAATGTGAGACAAAGTGCATAGTTCGTCCAAAGAGCTTGTGGGTATACGCGGCCTTCTTCACACAGACATTCTCCTCAGAAAACCAAGGGATTAGTATATTTGATTATGTGAAACCTCGAATGCAAGTGTGCTAGAAAACACGGCTCTCAAAAAGCATCCCTTCCACCATGCAAGTTACATAATTCCCGTTAACTTAGAATATGGCCAGATATAGAGGGTCTTTGGCTCACATAACACTCATTTTTTGGTTTCGTTAACAACGGCTTAACTCTGGGTTAAATAAACTCCTTAGAAGCACCTAACCACTTTTCCAGACTGAGACATCAATAAAACCCTCAATTCAGCGAGTGGCTGGTTGGACGATGGGCGTTCATTTTCAGATGCATATTTGAGGTTTCACCAAGGGTGCCTCATAAAATTTCAATGTTATACTTTAGGGTCCCAAACCGATACACACGGCTAAGGCAGATAGGTGTGGCACAAGCACCTGGATTTTAGTCTATTTTATAATTTTTGTTTTTTTTTCACCTAATATTCTCATCAGCCCGTTAACCCATTATTAACCCATCATTAACCCATTTAGCTAATGGGTGGGGAGAGAATAATAAGATGTATTACCAATGTAGACGCTAGTGTGACCAAAAATGCATTGGCAGGGAAACAAAAATTATCCGGGATTTTTGTAGGTTTCTCGGAACGTATAAAACTAAAGCAACATCAGATCGTTGAAATTAGAAGACGGCCTGCAAAACAAAACAAGAGAGGGCGAAACAACACATATAAGATCTGGCCGGTGATAAGAAAACCGCAAACTGCGAATAGTGAGAAACCAGTAGAGAACTAAAACTGAGAACCACTGCTGAGACCCCATGGCCTTGAACATTTGGGTTTGTGAGAATGGTTAAATGGGGGAATTATCAGTATGGATAAATGGTAGCATTAATCTCGGAATCATGTTGCACCGTGAAGAGTTTGAGACCCACTGACTTCATGTGGTCGGGTTTGTTAATTCATTCTAGAGAGTGGTTTGGTGCAAAGCACCAGAGTGAACGCAAACTATGAAGAAAATTATTGCCTTTGCGGGAACTTAAATGGTAAATAAGGTTTAGACGCATACAAAAGGTCCAGCACATTAGAATGAGCTTTTCAGGGACGACTGGGATCAAGAAGGACTTAGCTCGTACTTTCAGGTTGGAAATACTTGAGCAAGAAGGCACAGTGTGCGTTGGGAAGGAAATATTTGCGGGTGTGCCATCAAACTGGGTAAGGCAGTGCTGTGCAATCGAAGCACTCACATACTTCGGTTTTTGAAAGCCCTGCAACGGACGTCATGTTTGGGTGATGAGACAGAGGTGTGAATTTTTGTGAGGAGCAGAATTTTTGAGTTAGCCGAAAGATTCCGCTAGAACAAAGCGGAAGCAAAACCTTGGGTGTTTTTGTTACGGTTGGGGATCCCTTAGGGAGTGAAGAACTGAAAAAGTGGAGTGTTTATTTGTTCAACAGGGTGTTTGAATAAGATAATGTGAGAGGTTGAAGCTTGCGACGACGAGGGAATACGATGAAATGAGTGAGGCCTGGTGATTCTGAAGGCGCATCAGATAAAGCAAATCCAATAACAGAGAAAAGCGGTCACTACAATTAGTGTAATGAAAACAAGTAACCAAGGGCGGGTTAAATTGCCCATACAATGTCATCATATTACAAGGCCGCTGGCTATTCGCACAATGAGATTGATTTCTCGAAATCTACAGCATTTTCAGACTTGCCACTTCATAGTGTAGAATGTCTATGTATAAGGTACATGCTCCTGTATTGTTGAAAATCCTTTACAATGGCGATTTGTTTAAGTGAAGTAAATCTGCAGGTGAATAAACACCGCCGACTTTGAATACCTTAACGGATGA
>NW_008751915.1:267469-278297 GCF_000715545.1 Opisthorchis viverrini
GAAAAAGATGGCTCATTAATTCACTCGCGAAAACGTCGACTGGAGAGATGGGCTGAACACTTCGAAGAGCAGTTCAGCTGGCCCCTTGCAACACAGCTGGTAGAGATAGTGCATACGGGCGAGTGGAATGTAAACCTTGATCGCCCTTCGGAAGAAGAAATAAGGTATGAAGTAGCCGTGCTGAAACGTGAGAAGGCACCAGGACCGAACGGTATGTATCCAGCCTTCTTCAAAGAAAGCGGAAATCCCCTGGCGACCCCCTTGACAAAGCTTATCGGTACTATGTGGGACGAAGAGCAAGTGCCTGCAGAATGGGGCATGTCGACAGTTATCCCTGTCCTCAAGAAGGGTACACGGACGCTATGCGAAAACCACCGTGGCATCAGCCTGTTAGCAGTGGCATCGAAAGTGCCCTCTGGCCTTATCCTTCGAAGTTCGACTGAACACAGGGAGAGGCAGATTCGTGAAAACCAAGCTGGGTTCCGTCCTGCAAGAGGCTGCATCGACCACATCTTCACCCTCCCACGGATTTTGGAACAGCGACACTGCTTCCAGCAACCAGCAAAGTTGTTTTTCTTGATATGAAAGCTGCCTTTGACTCAGTGGACTGCCAAGCACAATGGCAGTGTCTGTGGAGCAAAAGTGCCCCCCATAAATTCTTGAACCTCATTAAGGCGCTGTACGCCAACTCCCGCGGCCGTGTAAAGGAAGCTTTCTCCTGAGTTCACTACATCAAGTGGTGTCCGACAGGGTTGTCCTCTTTCACCTTTCCTCTTTAACCTTGTCATTGATACGATCATGGAAGACGCACTACCAGCCTCTAATGCCTGTGAGGTCGAAGTGCTCCCTGGGCCTCCGTTCGCAGACATCTAGTACGCAGACGGCATCGGTGAACGAAACTGTGGCAGCTACAACCAGTGTACGACGAGTACGCTGTTCTTACAGCTGACAATGATGATGATTATGATAATGCTGATTTTCTTTCTGATGTACGTCAATGACCTTCCAGATGTTCTTCCACGTCCGTGTGCACTTTCTGAGAATGTCTCAGAATCCTGTAGGACGTCATTGTCTTACAGCTGACAATGATGATGATTATGATAATGCTGATGCTGTTTCTGATGTACGTCAATGACCTTCCAGATGTTCTTCCACGTCCGTGTGCACTTTCTGAGAATGTCTCAGAATCCTGTAGGTACAACGTCATTGTCCTCTGAATGGATGTACACGCTGTAAATCCTTGGTCGTCGGGCTGGTATTTTCCTCCCAATGACGAAGAGTGCGTCCATATGCCATTTGGAGGGTACATGTGAATGCCTTTATCATGCATGGTGAGAATGAAACGGAATGCATCGCCAGGATAGACACCAAAATGATCTGTCCCTGGCTACCTTAGAACATATCGTTCTTACTGCACTATGAGAGATCGTCCCAGAAGTCATTCGCTATTATACGGGCGATTTGGCGCATTTTCTCCCTAATACTTGCTCCAACTACTCTGTGGGGCCTACGTCAGGCTGCTCCTTGCGTATGATAACCAGGTTGTCTACTCAGGACGCACGAATGAAATAGCCCTCAGTGAGCGCGTCCAGGGAGCTGCTACACGAACGGTCGCCGGCGTTACATCTGCGGACTACGGAATGCGTCCCGCGGTGCTTAAACACTTCCACCTGAAGTATCGTCGCCTCAAGCGGACCTAACTCTTACTTATGCACCGCTTGCACAAAGCTTAACCAGCAGGTGTTTACCGTTGACCCAGCAAACAAGCGGCGGGAATATAGGAGGAAGCTCTTCAAGCTCAGAACGCACTCGGTTGTTAGGCAAATTTTTTTCTCATTTCGGGTAGTAGCTACGTGGAATGACCTTCCTCCGACGGTTGTCCACTCTAGAACCCAGTTCAGAGCTCTACCAGACAGTTAATAATGCCAGTCCTCGCGCTGGCAAGCACACTGTCCGCTTTGAGAACACAAAGAGCAGTGCTATATCATTTTCACTCGTGCCTTTAAGGTGAACGACAGACACGGAACGACGAAATAGACCAGGGAAACTTGGAAGAAAGCTTGGATCCTGTGTATCAAACCGTGAATCCATGAATCCTCCCTAGAGGACGCATTCAAAAACCAAACATGGTCTCCATCCCCCGTGCATGATACCAGATGCACAAGACGGCATGCCGCCAGCTAGTCGTATTTCCTACTCGTGCAACAATGAAGATTTCCTAACACTAGATATTTGTACCTGGTCTGGAAAAAATTAGACTAGTCAAACAGCTCAATCAGTTCTAACAGGAAACAGCAAACGGGAACTGAAAATGACTGGTCACGCAGGAAGTGAGTGCGGAGGCGGCTATCAATAGGACCATGGGAAGCCAACAAAGGTATTCAGAGAGTATGCCTTTGAGTAAACCATCAAGCCATGCAGAGGAGCACCACAAATTTGTGCGTATGAATTCTATGGACAATGTGCTCATGCAACAGCCCGCCAATTTCGAATCATTAAACAGATTTTCCGGGCGTATGTTGCGTTCTGGGCAACCACTGCCTGAAGCAAACTAGGGAGACAGTAAGACACATGACAGGTGGTTTTGTTATATATGTATGAAACAGACCGTAGTGGTTGGGCATTAATAAAGGCGGCTGTGGTTCCACACATAGGAAAGTTATTTATTAACTGCGGAAACCTGTGATAGTGTATGATATTTTGAAGCTGATCGGAAGGAGCGTTTCAGAGGCGAATGTGTTAAACGCATAAGGAGTGATAGCTTAGGATTGTGTAAGCGACAAATCCGATAAGTCGAGCAGCGAGCACCGATGGATGGATCCGAATTCGAAACGAAAGTGATTCCGACGAAAATGTGCTGTATATATGAAAAATTAACTGCGGAAACCTGTGATAGTGTATGATATTTTGAAGCTGATCGGAAGGAGCGTTTCAGAGGCGAATGTGTTAAACGCATAAGGAGTGATAGCTTAGGATTGTGTAAGCGACAAATCAGATAAGTCGAGCAGCGAGCACCGATGGATGGATCCGAATTCGAAACGAAAGTGATTCCGACGAAAATGTGCTGTACTATATGAAAAAAATCAACAAATCACTTAGTGTACAACAAATCTTGACAGTTATCGACCGACAGTTAGGCCAACGACAGACAAAGAGACGCCTATCACGCGTGAGAAAACCAGTTCGAAAAGTGTACGCAAATGTAAAGTTAAATAAATGACAATACTGTTCATGTGAGAAACAAAGATCAAGTTCATAGTATGTGCAACGAAGTGTTTTAATGGATGAGGTAGAAATAGGGTGATGCGATCTTAATAAAATGTCAGTGGATATCAGGCAGGATTGGGCGGGACGTTTGAATTTATGCAGCTGAGTTCAGGGAGATTGGATGGGAGAAATTTTCAAGCGTTTTGTGCGCTACAGGATTGTACGAACTGGGATCACAATATGAGGTTGCTGGAGTTACGGACTTGTAGCGAGCACGTGAAAGTACGTTTTGCTTAGTCTCAGATGGAAGGGCATTTTTTTACGGCAGACGGTGAAGAAGATTTGTATTCAGTTTAAACCATCACAACCATTGTTCTCATTAATAGAGTTTTTGTTAGGGTTACGTTTATATACCCTTTGGGGATCGCGTGTCGGGTGTAGCAGCGGCACATATTCAACTAACCGGACATCTCGCATTGGACACAGCGCGACACCCCCCGGCTTTGCCTAGACAGGCATTTTGGCTGGGTAATGGCCATTGCTAACATGCTTCGTTGATGTTTGTCAAGTATTTCGCATTCGTTGGTGACTTTGAAGCCAGTAAAGCTGCAACTTCAGGTGGACTCTACCTTATCGCTTCGCCCTAGTTTCCCGCAAAATCATCGTTATCCAACACTCAGTTGCGTTTAATTTAACGAATCTGGTTATATATGCATCCGGTTTTTAAATAGCGTGCAGTTAGAAAGACGGCCAATCACCGCTGACATTACGTTCTGTTCAGCCGGAACAAAATATGTGTGGCTTGACGAGAAAAGAGCCTGCGTAGGCGTGAAATGTTTAATGGGTGCTTCCTGGCAGGTGCAGGGGCGTGAACTGAATAGATTGTTGATCATACCCTTCGATAAATGCGAAAGCCTTGCAAAATTTGGACCACTTGCTGTAGGGCCAGTTTGGACGACCGACCGTTTTCTCAGCATTATGATGAACACCTCTCGTTGGCTCTAAAAAAGCTAAGACAGAGAGAGGTATTGTGGAGCGGCGCATTAGTGAGTCCTCGCTGTAGACTCTGAGGGTTGGGTGACACTATACTTTTTTAGACTATTGTGGTGGCTTGTCTGTTACTGACACGGAATTTGATGGGTAGTGTTCTCATCCGATCACTTCATAAGAAAGTTGTCTACGTGAGGCGAATACTCCCAGGCAAAATACGGCTTGCAACCTCGTTGGTTAGAGATAAGCTAATATTGGTTGACTCACTTGCGTGGTTTGAGGGCCTTTTGAATGCTGGTCTAATCAACAAAATTTCATGAAACAAAGGTTGGTACCGCAGGAGGAGTTTGTGTATGCAAACTCTTGGAACTAATTTTATCCAAGCGCAATTTATCTTTTCTGTACATCGGGAGGGGAAGAACTACGGCGCAGTAGATGTGTCCAAAGAGGACAGAGTATTTCGCAGCCACAGAGAAAACAAATGTCTGCTACTGTAGCATTGGACCTTTATTATCAGTGCGCTGGCTCAAGCATCTGAGATCACCGAGGGCTGCGGACACAGAAATAGGTTGGGAGGGATACCCGACAAGTCGAGGTGGCTTTCAACATGTCGCTAGGGTTTGCTTTGTTTTGACAAGCGACGCTGTTGATTGATGGTATCTGAGTAGGCGCCGGAACCAAGCAGAGTTCTTTTACCGCAGGTAGGCTGGCTGAAACTGCCAATCCCTCCGGTAAAATTGTTCGACGCATGAAGCTATCAGTTATCTCCAGTATAGCTTGAATTACGGCGAAATGGGCGCGAAGTGCCTCGGAGTATGAGAAAAGCCGAAGAATAGCAACTGGAATTTGGATGACGTTCACGTACAGAGAAAAATTCAGTGCGACTGAGAAGCAATAACTCAGAGACACATATCTAATGTCGGCGGTTAGGGACGGGATCAAGGAACCAACGCTAAACCATTTGCACCTGCTCACCGCGAAAATTTCGTTTTCATTCGTCGTCTCTAGCTGAGGTAGGTTAATTTATAGAGGCTTCTGCGAAAAGAGCACGGTTGAGATTACACTACAATGAGCTCATAACATAAATACTTTCTTGTGAAGCTGAGAACAGTGCGCGGCAATTGGGCCTCAAACACACACGAAAAAACACATTTGAGTACAGTAGGGTCGAGGGGTTTGTACAAAAGATCTAAGCCCGAGGTTTCCAGTCTTGAACCGAGTGATGTTCAATAGTACCGACAATTTATGTAACCCACGGATTGAAATGGATTTCACGTTATGCTCCCGACTACCACTATTAACGGACAACTATTGCCATTACTTTCATCTATTCACTCATAAATTGCCGTCAGTGTAAAATACTATCCAGTCGGGCCAACGAGCCTTTAGTTCCGTCCCAGTGTGTACACTCAATAATTGAGGAAAAGATTGCCGAACTAAATGATAGACTTTTAATGCACCAGGTTAGTATTTGGGAACCAATCGAAAACAGTGCCTCGATAAAGTTGTACGGCGATTTCGCGCGCATAAAGGTTCATCAATTCGAAACTCAAGAACCACCTAATATGATTCCATGACTGGCCATATCGTCAAATTCAGATATGGTTCTGATACCAGGAAGATGCTTTTGGATGTCACCTGTGATACATTTATCAAGATGACGCATGTCGTGCATAAACTTTTTACTGGCTGTTTTCCAGAAAAAGAGGAACTTTGTTACAAATACGTTGATTCCGGTAAGATTGAATCATACGCCAAAAGAGTCATAATGAGATGGCGATCTTGTCACCATATCAAATGATGACGAGTGGAAGCTTGCTTTGAAGGAAGATAACCTTAAGATATACGTCGTTCGTGAGTTTCGCTTAACAATTGCTTCACAAACTTAATAATTCACAGCACTTCATTGCTTGGCCAAGATGGACTCATGTGCGGCGCTGCACAATGTCATGACCACGCCTTTGTTTGAAGCTGCCAGTGTATCGCAGCAGCTGGCAATGATGCAATCCCTTCTGATGAAGCTTATTGATCGGCTGACAAAAAGTGAACTTAAAGAAGACCTACACTCATTGAATAAGACAGGTTTCCATGACATACAAGTAAGGAAGTTGGTTCCGCTTAACAAGAACATGCGGCATTCCGAAAATGTTAATTTAGTTTGAAGCCTACCAATTAGTTGGCATAAAATGGCGCTATTGTGGAACACAGATACTTAGAACCATTGATTTCCGGTTAACAGCACTCTCAGCTTTGGATTCGAACAGCGGTTAGCGTAGATTTAAATTCTCTATGGTTACAGGTGACGCTCAATTAAAAACAGTAAGATGAAGCCGGTTTACAGACAATGTACAAAAATTTCCAAATGATTGAACTCGGATCGGTGTGTCCATGCAGAAGTAGGACTGAATGAACGCAAAAAGCCCGTTTAAATTAAGGTTGGTGTTGGTTGAATGGTAATGGTTGCGTTTAATGGTAAACTGCAGCTTGAGTTCAATCTCACTAAAGACCAAGTAGTCGTTTTTCGCCTCACATAGAAGTAGGTCGTGGGACCTCTGAGAAGAATAGCAGATAGGGGGAATTATGAAGGAGGACGCAAAGTATAGAAAAAATGCGATTGCAATGCACAAAAAACACTGAAGCACCCGCATGAGCAGAGGTGTAACTATGAAGCATTGGCGATTCACCTCGACGGGGTGGTTTTTCAAGTGTCTCTATAGGCGACTCAATAATGTGGATTTTGTCCATCGTTGTACCAACATCGAATTTTATATAAAGTCGCTAGGAAGCTGGATAAAGGATATTATTAATTACTTTCTGCTACAAAACTGCGGTAAAAAGGACCACTTTCGCTCTGTTTGCCCTGACTGGTTCCTTGTTTGATGAGTGACCCCAATGGTGTGCTTCATCAGTCATCATTATGGAAGCAACGAGCTGAACAATTCGGCTTCCAGCGTTTCATCCATTTTGAAGCGGAGTGTCTAACTTCATGGCTAGAACCTAGAAGCGAGAAGTGCCGATGGTAACCAGCCATTCTCAAGGCAACAAAGAAATAAAAATCTCAGTAATATTGCATAAGACACGTTGATTCAGTGATCAGTAGTAGAGTAATACTGAAGAGTGAAAAATCAAAAGTGTCCAGCTTTACAAGTTGTATGAGAGACTAGCGGAGAGGCCAATTACCCATCAAAATGAGCATTCTTAACAAACATCTATACAAAACGGTGTGGAAGATTGTGTTGATGCCCAGATTTAAATGCCTTACGCGCCAGCAGATCACACAACCAACCATTTCGTCTGACTGCAGCCGATGCTTGATCTTTTGGTTGAGTTTGGTGTGTATAAAAGTTATAATTCTGACGGATATAATGTAATCCAGCATATTGCAGACTTTGGGCTAGATGGGTGTTACTATTATATCCAAGCGCATGGTGTTCCGAGCTGTTGGAAAATCATAGATTTGCGTTCTTCTGTGTATATTTCATAAATGTTTGCTTAACTTTTGAACAAGGCACAGTAAAATAACTTAGAGAGATAACTTGGAGTTATTTAAGTATTTGAAAGCCGGAAATGCGGTCAACAGGATTTGGGAGTTAGAGACCACTGGTATAGTTAGAAGCTTTCAGCACGTAAGTCTTATTCAAGATTGACCTTTTTTGTACAAAGTTTAAGAAATCATCTGTGTGTACCACAAACCTCTGAGAAGATTAATTAGGCATCGATGTTTGGCTGCCCATCAGAAAATATTTCCGTCGTTAAGACCTTAATGTAACTGATTCTTCAGGTCAGTTTTTCTATTTAGTTGCAACACTGAAGACTTTGCAACATGGGAAGATGTATGGTTGATCGCGCGATAATTGCGTAGATCAGGGAAATCTGTTTTACAAAAGAATAATTTTAGTGAAGGTATCTTGCATATTGGATCGTTCTTCTCGGACAGAATTTTGATGGCTATAATTTCTCTACTTTTTGCGTGAGATTCTTTGTACATGCTGGAATGTATTGTGGTGGTTTGAATCACAATGCCGACCAAGCACTTGTATGAATTATCTGCCGGTCTGCTGTGTGCACCGCGCATCTAAACGAACAATCTCTATTCCTAATTTTGCATGTGTTCTCCTATAATCGCTTTTCGTGAATAACGTGGATTATAAAGCTAGCTCTAGGTTCACAGCGCGTTTCCAAACCACTCTCTGGTTCCAAATGGGGCTCTTAGATAGCAAAAGTTTGACAATCAGTGTGGTTCAGAAACTAGGTGACAACACTAATAGGGTGACAAAGCACAATTAATAGATCAGTATTATTGCTTGTACGGAAGCGGATCCTAAGGAGTCTTTCAGGATGTAGAACAACTGAATGAGTATATCTGCTACTGAAGGAATTTCGTCAAATATAGTCTGTACATTATATCACCTATTATGTGTCAGCTTTTAAAGTCTCTTTAAACGGTAACATCACTACAAGATGGGATGGCTCGAAGAATTGACTTAAGGTTAAAGTCAAGACGCTCCGAGGCTAAACAAATGTGTTTTGGCTGAAGGTGCCTTGAAGAAATATGTTACTATTCGAAGAATGCAGCCGGATAATCACAGGGCTGTTATAAAAATCTACTGCATATACATGGCGAACGAGCAAGTAATCAGATAAATTTAGTTCAGTTGCTTTAAAGCAGTTTCCTAGGACAAGAATTTCGGCACATGTCCTCATCCCCATAGACTTGATTTTTATTCGGAAGGCTGATAGTGAACTCGTTTCCTTTATTTTGTGAATTACATGTCGGAAATCCGCAGAACGCTTGTTTTTATTACAAACAACACACTGTACTCAAAAATGGCCTTCAATAAGGTCGGCTTCTAAAGTTATTCTTTGCACCATGCCATGTATTCCAGGAATCCATAGTAGGATAAACACCTGTTTACTAAGCAGAAGAAATTCATCTCTGGATGAAGAGAACGGCGCACGGAATAATATGACCTATGGAAGTTAAATTATTTGTAAGGTTACCGTTGATCAGATTGCTTTACAGGAACAGCCGTCGTTTTCGAAATGCGCTATATCCATTCTAAGTGTGCCAAGGACAAAAGATTTAACTGACTTCAGCCGCGTCTTTTGTTGACACAAACGTAGTTTACAAATGGGTGCATTTATTGAATTGTTTGCTAAGTGGGTTCAAATAATGAAGATTGGCGAGAACTCAGGTACTTGATTTACTTGCTAAGGTTCAATAGGAGCGAAACCGGCCTTAGGCTTTTGAGGATATTCCAAGCGGTAGTAGAAGTCAAGAAATATCCGCAAAATCACTTTTTCAGGACACTAGAAGTCTTGCCGCTACGTTTTAAACCGATTGCATCGTGCATTAAGAAATTTTTTGTGCTTTCACGCAAGATCTTGAGAATTTATGGCAAGAATTTAGGCCGTTCTGCCTGAGAGGAGTAATTGAAAACATGATATGGCGGAGAAAATTATTAATTACTCCATTTAAAAAAATCAATTTAATTTTCATCACTCACCATCGCTTTTATTTTCATCGTAGTTACCTCAAGCTAACATTTTCAACCGGCAACTCAAGCAAGAGCTGTATAAACTTGGCGGACGACTGTCGTTTATTGATTCAAATACTAAATCGGAAGAATCGACGAAAAAAGAACCCAATATTCATCCACTGGAGGCCTGTACAGGACATACTAAGGTATGTTTGTTAAGGCCCTGCAACATGCTTATATTAGGTATTTTTATAGGTATTAGGTATTTTTTTACTTCTGGTGTCTGTTAGTTGGAGAAGGTTGAACGCCATCTGGTCACATCCAACATGTGTAAACAAGGGACAAACATTTTCAGCTAAGGTTTTAAATGGTCATTTACAAGGAGAATAAAATAAATACTGCTTACGTGCCACCAAACATCAACTAGTAATGATGTATTTTTGTTAACTTTCGGTGGCATCCACATCTGAGTCGTTACGAGATGCATTTGAGGTAAACGCTGGGTCTACATGGTGCTGGTTTGTTTTAGTTAGGCAATTTAAGACGCTACTTTACAGTGGCTGATGGTGAGAAGCAGTCAACATCAAGGACTAGGAAGCGCCCTAGAAGTAATATAAAGAGTCATATCTCATAGTCTCCGTGGGTTGCTGCTGTAATAGATTGCGCGGGAAACTCAAGCGTTCGGTAGGATGGTTATCTATAGACACTAGATATTTTACACAAATTTGGGGACATGGGGTGTTCGATGTGTTATATAATGGAAACTTTGAACCCGCATGTTACACTGGTAGCCTAAAAAGTCCAAAGCACCACACTCAATTTCCCCTGAAGGATAGAAAATTCGTTAAGTTTACCTTGCAATTTGCGTTGGTAAATTGTAAACGGAGTTACTCGAAACCCGACAACTTATGTGCTCGATAAGCAGTCTACTAGTTGTCAGAGTGATGTAGGATGACTGCGTGTGTAGTTATTTGGTGGGCTTTCTAAGCAGAGTTTGGTTACCTTTTCAAAAGTTCACTGAAAATTGCGCAATCAATCGTAACCCAAATTTATGTTCGTCAACAATAAGACTTTAGCGCTGTAGCACATGTGTTTGTCATCAACATACCTCACATTATGCAATGCTAATCTTCTTTTTTATATGATAGTTG